>NC_084555.2:22115000-22415000 GCF_033978685.3 Nerophis lumbriciformis | reverse complement strand
GGCGTCGAGCACATAAAGATGTCCAGTTAACCATTGAGTATAACAAACAATGGTGAGTAAGGGGAGCGCAGTTGGTGATGAATCTCAGTGCCCCGTGGTACACACTATCCAGCTTGTGGAGACAACCAGCAGTAGCATTCATGTACAACACATCTCCATAGTCAATAACAGGTAAAAAGGTTGTTTCCACCAATTTCTGTTTCACAGTAAAAGAAAAGCAAGACTTGTTTCTATAATAAAATCCCAGTAAAAGTTTCAGTTTTTTACAACATACTGAATGTGCTCCTTAAAACTCAAGTGGTTATCAATTAAAAATCCTAAATATTTAAAAGCAGATACTAACATAATTTGCTGCCCATTTCTTGTTAAAATGTTCTCACACAGTGATGATCTTACAGTTTTTGATGTGGTAAAGAGCATACACTTTGTTTTCTCTGCATTTAAAACCAGTTGAAGATAGCAAAGTTGTTCTTGTACTCTGTCAAATGCATGTTGTAGATATTTAAAAGCCTCAGCAAGAGTGGGTGCTGTGCAGTATATGACAGTATCATCAGCATAGAAATGGAAAGTTGAGTTCGGAATATTCTGTCCAAGATTATTTATGTAAATAGTGAATAATAAGGGGCCCAACACAGAACCTTGAGGGACACCCTTTTTCACTTGCAGTACGTCCGAGGAGGAACCTTCTATCTGAACAGCCTGAGTTCTACTTGTGAGGTAATTTGCAAACCATCCAACTGCTTGCTGAGAAAAACCAATAGCTGAAAGACGTTTGATTAAAATGACATGATCAACAGTATCAAATGCCTTTGAAAAGTCAATAAAGAGGGACAGACAGCACTGCTTCTTGTCAAGAGCTTTAGTTACATCATTTATAAACTTCATAGCAGCAGTAACAGTACTGTGATTTCTACGAAAACCTGACTGAAATGGTGACAGAATAAAATTGGTGTCCAAAAAGTCTTTTATCTGTTCACTGATAAGGGATTCAAGCACTTTTGCCAGAACAGAGAGTTTAGAGATCGGTCTGTAATTATTTAGATTACTAGGGTCACCTCCTTTAAATAGGGGGATTACAAGGGCAGATTTCCAATCCAAAGGGATTTCAGTTGAAATTAGAGTAAGGTTAAAAATGTGAGTAAAAAAAAAAAAAAACTTGAAAAACATGAACAGGCAGTAGAGGAAAATGGATGGGTGGATCTTGTCCTTATCATGGAAAATATTGGATTGCAGCCTTGGGGAAGCTGAATTGTTGTCCCCAAAATAAGGATGTCAGGTGTCTCTGATTGTCTAGTGAAGGTAAGATGGATCATGTACAGTTTGTTAATACATATGCATGCAATGACCACAACATTACCCCTCTAACAATGGCTCCATAGTTGTTATAGTATTTATTTTTGAACCTTTATTTTACCAGGAGGAAACTCATTGAGCTTACAAACCTCTTTTGCAAAAGTGTCCTGACCAAGAACAAGCACAGCTATAAGTCAGCAGCAGTTAAACACACCCTTCCATACACTCTCACTAAGGAAAAACACTAATAGTTGTGAATCAAATCAAATCAAATCTTTTAAACGGCTCTTTTAATTGAGAATACATTTGCAGTTGAAAGTAATTTTATGTACATATAAGAGAAAATAGAATTGATTGTGATCCTGTATTGCAAAATACAATGTAAAAAAAATGATCGCATAGCAAACCAAATAAAATCCCAGGTCAGCACAGTTAGAACAAGGTAAGTGTTTCGCATGCAGGGCATTGTTCTGCTGTGGATTTGTGAAGTAGTTCAAGTGTACAATTTTGCATTCACATTTTTATTATGTACAAATTTGTATTCCTGTTTGATTAATATTTGTCTATACCAGGGGTCCCCAAATTACGACCCGTGGGCCAGATACGGCCCGCCAGAGTCCAAAATCCGGCCCGCGGGTAGTCCTGAATAAAAAAAATAAAAAAGTTTAATTTGTTATTATTATTATTATTTTTTTTTTTTTTAAATCTGTCCTTTCTAGCCCATCCATCAATCCATTTTCTACCGCTTGTTACTCTCAGGGTGTCCTAACCGCTCAGGCAAATCATATTGTCTAAAAATGCACTTTCCCATCGATAACATGACGTCATCACGTGCACGCTCTTTCAGTCAATTAGTGCACGAGGGGAAAAAAATGGCAAAATCGTTGGTGCGAGAGTTTTTAAACATCAGTGGACATGTGACTTGTTTTTGTTTATACATATATATATATATATACCGTATATATATATATATATATATATATATATATATATATATATATATATATATATATATATATACATATAGCCTGGCCCCTGGCCAAACATTTTTTAACCCAATGCGGCCCCCGGGTCAAAAAGTTTGGGGACCCCTGGTCTATACATATACATTATATTCCAACTATTATTTATATATTTTTTCTGTACAAAAGTTTTATAAGTGAGGGAAAATTCAAAATATTGATATCATTGCAAATGCATATCAGATGAGATATGGCACCACTTTATGGAATGTTTGCAATGAAAACCAAATAAAATTATTATAAATGTTTCAGAATAATTCCCCATTAGGACTATATTTGTGGGATGTGTAAATTGGAATTTTTCTGGTGCAAATCTTATCATCTAACTGCCATTAGAGACTGTTTCCTTGATAAAAACAAATACATTCTAAAAAGAAATCTGAACAGCACTTTGAAAGGAACGGTTCCTGAAGATCTGAATTACTCCAAAGAGCCATAAAGCCATAACGAAGACAGTTTCAACTAAAACAATTGTAGGTGAAATAAATAATTTCAACAAGTTCACTTCAAAAAGCCTTGAAGAAGTGAAAGTAGTTCTTTGAGGTTCTATAAATAAATAAATCTATCAAGTCACCCACCCCCTTACCCACCTGTTAGATGAGGCATGCTTGGGGATTCATCCAAAAATCTACCGTCTCTTCTGGCTCAACTCCACAAACTAATACAGTGTATCCGGAAATTATTCACAGAGCTTCACTTTTTCCACATGTTGTTACATTACCGGTACATCTTTATTCCAAAATGGAATAAATTCATTTTGTCTTCAGAATTCTACACACAATGACAATGTGAACAGTTTTTTAAATTTTATTTTGCAAATTTACAAAAAAAAAAAAAAAAAAAAATCACATTTACATTCACAGCCTTTGCTCAGTACTTTGTTAATGCACCTTTGGCAGCAATTACAGCCTCAAGTCTTTTTGAATACGATGCCACAAGCTTGGCACACCTATTTTTGGGCAGTTTCGCTCATTCCTCTTTGCAGCACCTCTCATGCTCCGTCAGGTTAAATGGGAAGCGTTGGTTTTCAACTAGGATGTCTGCATTAATTTTCCCCTTCATCCTGACTAATCTCCCAGTTCCTATCGCTGTAGACCATCCCCACAGCATGATGCTGCCACCTGCATGCTTCACTGTAGGGATGGTATATTGGCCTGGTAATGAGCGGTGCCTGGTTTCCTCCAAACCGGACGCCTGGCATTCACGCCAAGGAGTTCAATCGTTATCTTTTATGGACCAGAGATTTTTGTTTCTCATTGTCTGGGAGTCTTTCAGATGCATTTTGGTAGAACTTTTTACTAAGAAATGGCCTCCGTCCGACCACTATCCCATACAGGCCTGATTGGTGGGTTGCTGCAGAGTTGGTTGTTCTTCTGGAAGGTTCTGCTCTCTCCACAGGGGAATGCTGTAGCTCTGATAGAGTGACCATCGGGTTCTTGGTCACCTCACTGTCTAGACTAAGATGAATGCAGCAATGTACAGAGACATCCTGGATGAAAACTGACGCTTCCCATTTAATCTGATGGCACTTCGGAGGTGTTGCAAAGAAGAATTGGTGACACTGCCTAAAGTTAGGTGTGTCAAGCTTGTGGTATTGTATTCAAAAAGACTTGAGGCTGTAATTGCTGCCAAAGGTGCATCAAAAAAATATTGAGCAAAGGCTGTTAATACTATTGGTTTGATGGTTTATGGTTGAAGTTTATTTCGAACATGCATACAATTACATGATACATCTCAATTTCTAGTTCCTTTTTTCAACATGTTCGAAAAGAAGTAGGAAGAAGCAGACCTTATTTAATACTACCTCTTTTTCATTTCATAGCAATTGCTAACACCATTATTCACTTCCTGTTGTTTACTCCATAAATAACACAATTCTAAAAAAAAAAAAAATAGTAAAATAAATTGTAATTCACATAGTGGGATAAATAAGATTATTTAATTTTTAATAAATTCAAAATGTTTATCATTATTTTTCTTCTTTGTACTTTCAGTGTGAACAATTTCCAAAAGTGGATCATATTGGAACATTGTTTGATTTCTTTACTTAATCCATTCCATAATTTAATTCCACATACTGATATATTAAAGGTTTTAAGTGGTGTACGTGCATACAAATGTTTTAAATAACATTTTTCTGTGAGGTTATAATTTTCCTCTTTTGTTGAGAAGAATTGTTGGATTTTTCTTGGTTAGCAGTTTATAGATTGCTTTGTACATCATTTTAACTGTTTGCGTATTCACTATATTGTTGAATTTCAGTATTTGTGTTTCAATAAATAAAGGGTTTGAATGCTCTCCATAACCAACATTATGTATTATTCTTACTGACCTTTTTTGTAACACAGTTGGTAAATGAAGTGTGCTTTTGTAGTCATTGCCCCATATTTTTACACAATACCTTAAATATGGCAACACTAACAAACAGTAGAGAATATGGAGTGATTTTTTGTCCAATACATATTTTGCTTTATTCACTATTAATGGATTTTCTTGCCACTTTATGTTGTCATTGGTCTCAGTGAGATTTGGCTAAAACCAGATGAATTTTTTCCGCTTAACGAGGCATCTCTTCCTAACTATATGAGTAATATCCAATGAAAACCTTAACTTTAGCCATAACCTTAGTAATAAATATAAATCATTTGAAGTGCTTAATATGAGGTCTGTTACAACGCTACCTCTCCATCTGGCTGTTATCTATCGCCCTACTTGGGCTCTATTCAGACTTTATCAGCAAATTCTTTTTTGTCATCTAGTAATATAATTATGTATGTATGACGGATATTGCTCTCCAAAATAATCTCCCTTTTTTATAATAAATAATATGAGAGGAACTCCCCTGACTCATAAATGGAACAAAACAAACATCATGTTTACTTGAATCACTTCCTGGGAAACTTATCAAGGAGCTGTTTGTAATACTAGGACCATTAGTGCTAAATATTATTAACTTATCACTTTCCTCTGTTAATGTTCTCCTAGCATTCAAAACAACAGATATTCATCCTCTGCTCAAAAGACCCAACCTTGATTCTGACCTCCTGGTAAACTGCCGGCCAGTGTCCCAACTTCCTTTTATCTCGAAAATCCTCGAAAAAATTGTTGCACGGCAGCTAAAAGAACACTTAGCATCTAACAATCTCTGAGAACCCTTTCAGTCCGGTTTCAGTGCAACTTACTCAACTGAGACTGCCCTCGCAAAAGTGACTTGTGATCTATTGCTAACTATGGATGCTGATGCATCATCTGGTCTCCCAATGTCTAGCACTAAAAGATTACAGTTGGTACAAAATGCGGCTGCTAACTTTTTGACAAGGACAAGAAAGTTTGATCATATTATGCTGGCTCACCTGCACTGGCTTCTTATACACTTAAGATGTGACTTTAAGGTTTTATTATTTACGTATAAAATACCAAAAGGTCTAGCTCCATCTTATCCTGCTGATCGTATTGTACCCTAAGTTCCATCCAGAAATCTACGTTCCAAAAATGCCGGCTTATTAGAGCCCCAAAAATGTCTGCGGGCTTTAGAGCGTTTTCTATTCGCGCCCCCAGTACTCTGGAATGCCCTACCGGTAACAGAGGAGAACAGAGAAGCTACCTCAGTATAAGCATTTAAGTCCCATTCTAAAACTTATTTATACACGCTAGCCTTTAAATAGACCCATTTGTTAGACCAGTTGATCTGCCCTCTCTCTTTTCTGCTCTGTCCTCCTCTCCTACGTGGATAGGTTTTTAGGTGGCCACAGATCAGTTTCCATGGAGAACGTGCAGGCTGTTCCAAGTCTGGACACGGGATGGTCCACTCCCCCGCGGCCCCTTCCAAGGTTTCTTGTTGTTCCCATTCGGTTGAGTTTTTTCTTGCCCTGATGTGGGATCTGAGCCGAGGATATCGTCGTGGCTTGCGCAGCCCTTTGAGATAATAGTGATTAAGGGCTATATAAGTCAACTTTGATTGGTTGATTATGTTTGTATAATTTTCAGAACAAAAATGCATTTTTCCAATTTGGAATAAGGTCGTAACATAACACAATGTGGAAGAAGTGAAGAGCTGTGAATACTTTCCGGATGCACTGTAGGTTTCCATCCAAACGTACTCTTATTTTTGGTCTTTGCAAGTCAACCAACAGTAGAAACACGTGACCACAAATGCCAATACATTTTGCCCATCACTACTCTTTGTCATCTTCATTGCTAAACTAAGGCCATTATGGGGCACTGTTTTGCATGAATGTCAATAAATAATGGCTGGGCGCTTCATATAAAATGTTACTGCAAACTGATTCTTAGCTTCTTCCTGCTCTGTCACTGATAACAATATAATGGCATATGTTCCCAGTAATTCACAAAGTCCACAGTTTTGTGCCGTGGTGCTAGTGAGCAGAAATACTGGGTTTAAATCTGTGTCAGGAAAACATGCAAAATTATGTTTTAAATGTGTTATTTTGCACTAAAATAATAATTTATCGAACAGTTAATTTTCCAATAAATTCTTATTAGTATAAAACCTCCACCGAAATAAATTTAAGTTTGATTTAAAAAGTGTAAAAAACTAATCACAGAAATGAAACAAGTGTGAAAAAACTATTTTTTTTGCTTAGGGCCCCATTTTACTGTCTAAATATGTTTGTAATAAACTCTACTTCATTCCACAAAATATACATTCCTTCCTATAAACTATGAGCAGACATGCCCTGATTTGAATAACTTTATATTATGAAATTAAAGTACCCAATTTTGACAGGCAGACAAAACATGCTTTTCCACAATAGACAAAGGCTGATAATTTAGTTGTGTAAACTCACAGAAAATAATCAGATTTACGTGTCCTAAAAAAACAAAAACAATTTCCATGCAAATGAAAGACTAAACAACCCATCAGAACTTCAAAAATACTGTTGTCACCATTTATTGTGCAAGTTTGTCATGCAAACAGTGAGGTCATTTATTTTGCTTGCATTTAACACTATCACTAATAATTAAATGTATCTTTTGTTGTGTACGTGTATCACATGTTTGTTCCCAAATCATGTACTGTAGAAACAGAGAGAGACAAATGTGTGTGACACACACACACACACACACACACACACACACACACACACACACACACACACACACACACACACACACACACACACACACACACGCACACCGATGCACACACAGGATGATAAGTGACAGCTTTTCTCTCCTCTGCTCTGACAGCTGCCCATGTCATCGAGAACCATGTTCACACTGCAGGTCAAGTCTGATGTTTTTACACATTTTTGACAGGTATCTGATTTTTTGTGTTAGAGAGAACCGCACTGTTCCAATTTTTTCAAATCATCAAAAAATGATGACTCTGATTGCACAAAATCCTTGAAATTGCCACAAATGCACCAAGACTGAGACATAAACGATTGTGGGCCATGTTTACTTCTGCGAACGCACCACACCACATGTGACGGTTACCAACATCCTGAAAAAGAACTCCCTCATCGTTACATTAGTGCTGTTGAACGATTATTTTTTTTAGAATAATCTGTCATTAACTCGCTGGTCGGCGGCAGGCGTGACCCCAAGATGCAGCGACAGTAGACGACGTGCAGGTGATTGTCCAAAGCAGTAGCAAAGGAGGCAAGAAGGGCGGATGACATGCAAACACGTAGGCGCAACACCAAGCAATGCAGAACTCTGCACAACAATAACACGTGCACACAACAACGCACCTCGCGGGCTTGGCATACAGTATGAAGCGCTCCGATGGTGTCTGTCAACATCTAATCAAAACAGAGACAGGTGTGTCCACACTGGCTGTGAAAGCGCAAAGGCAGTGGAGAAAACTGGGAAGAAGTAGCGCAGACAATCTAAATCAGGGGTGTCAAACTCAAATATATAGTGGGCCAAAATTTAAAACTGAACAAAGCCGCGGGCCAAGGTTGAACAAATTAACCTTTTAATAGGGACCCAAACAAGTTTTGCATTTAATATTGAACGAGCAAGGCTTATATAACTTTATAGTGACATGCAAAATCAAGTTTCAAATAATAATAATAGTAATTAAAAAATATCAATGGCATATCAAATAAAATGTAAATACAAATTGATTGCCTCTTTTCTATTTGCAGCCTTCTGAGGTAAATATCAAAATAAACTTTAAATAAATTAGAAAATAAAATAACAATAATGAATGAATCAAACATTCAAGCCTTGGAGTAGCAAGAGAAAGTGCATGGGGGTTGAGGTGGGCGGGGTTGGGGGGGCGGCGGGGTTTGGTGGTAGCTGGGGGTGTATTTGTAGCGTCCTGGAAGAGTTAGTGCTGCAAGGGGTTCTGGGTATTTGTTCTGTTGTGTTACGGTGCGGATGTTCTCCCGAAATGTGTTTGTCATTCTTGTTTGGTGTGGGTTCACAGTGTGGGGAATATTTGTAACAGTGGTAAAGTTGTTTATACGACCACCCTCAGTGTGACCTGTATGGCTGTTGACCAAGTATGAATGGCATTCACTTGTGTGTGTGTAAAAGCCGCATATATTATGTGACTGGGCCGGCACGCTGTTTGTATGGAGGAAAAGCAGACGTGACGGCAGGTTGTAGAGAACGCTAAAGGCAGTGCCTTTAAGGCATGCCCCCAATATTGTTGTCCGGGTGGAAATCGGGAGAAATTCGGGAGAATGGTTGCCCCGGGAGATTTTCGGGTGGGGCACTGAACTTCGGGAGTCTCCCGGGAAAATCGGGAGAGTTGGCAAGTATGAGAATTTGCGGTGTTACAGCGGCACTGCCGCTGTATAATACCGGCGGGCCAGCTCTAATGTTAATTTGATATCGCCTCAAGGGCCAAATGAAATTACACGGCGGGCCAAATTTGGCCCGCGGGCCAGAGTTTGATACCCATGCTCTAAATAAACACAAAAGACTGGTAAATGATTTGTATAGCCAGACTTGTCATGGCAGGTCATGACAAACTTTTAAATTGTTGTTATTGTGAATAATCGCAGTTCATTTCTTTTTTCGCAGTAAATAAAAAATGCATATTGACTTTTAAAAATATCACAATATTCTTACACAAATGTTGTTTTATTGTCACCGTGTCATATACAAAGCCATTTACTTGAATCCATGTAATTTATTTGCTCAAAATAGTATACTTTTTATACGATGTGCACATTTTGAACAATCCTGCAATAATATTGCATTTAAAGTGTTGATTTACATAACTCAGAGTGCAGTGTCAATGGGCAAGAAATGAAGAAAAAATGCAATAAATTGCATTTATACTTGATTAATGGGATTTGTTTGTTGTTTGTTTACGCGCTAACTTTGACAGCTATAAAATTAAATACAATGAATTCATAATCCTTTATTTTATATTTGTCCTGAATTGGTTGCTGATATATTAAAATAAACAAGCGATGTCAAATTAGTATATTTTAAATGAGATTAACCACACTTTTGAATAGTGAGTATTTGAGTTATCACAGTTAATTACATGCTTGCATAATTTCAAAAACTTTAAAAAATACCGGGGTATTTTGACAAAAATGCAATTTTATTTTCAGAACGTCTTACGCAAACATTTTTTGACTGTTCTACTTGAATCCATGTCATTTATTTGCTCAAAACTTGGTAACAGTATAGCATGAAGTGCACATTTTTAACATTCTTGCAATAATATTGCATTTACGGTGCTGATGTACACCAATAGATAATGTACTAAACACATGCAAAACATAACTCAGTGTATAATGTGCCCTGTCAATGCAAAATAATGCAATAAATTGCATTTATATACGATTAATGTGATATTTTTTTGGATTAGTTGCATATATTTTGTTAAAATAAACTAGCACTGTCAAATTATTATTTTTAAAATCAGATCAACCACACTTTTGAATTGTGATAAATCACAGTTACTTACTTGCTTGCATGATTTCAATTAACATTAGAAAATAGCCAAGTATTTGGACACAAATGCAATTTTATTGTCAGAATGTCATACGCGGACATTTTTTGACTGTTTTATTTAAATCGTCATTTATTTGCGCAAAACTTGGTATCATGAAGTCCACATTTTGAACAATTCTGCAATAATAGCACATTGTTAGTGTCCACAAATAGATCACGTACTAAACAAATGCATAAACATGACATAGTGCATAGTACAATGTGGCCTGCTAATGAACAAAAAATGATAGAAAAAATTGTGACAATACTGTACATTAAATAATTGCATGAGTTAACTTGTTACATTTGACAGCCCTAAAGTAAACTTACCACCATATTCTGGACTTCTCATGTCTCTCTAAGGGGGGAATGCAACAAAATAAGCATGGGCAGTCAAAATAAAGCGGGTCATTAATCTGTGTTGATACATGTATAATGTCATATTTTTGTGAATAATCGACTGAGTTAACTCATTAAATTTGACATCGTTAAAATAAACATACCACAATATTATGGAGTGTCTTTGGAAGGGGGTAAAGTTACAAAATCAGCAGTGGATCAAATAATTATTCCCTGCACTGTGAGGTAATAACATCTATTTATTATCAACATTCTATGGAGACAAATTCAATTCCTGTGTGGCAAAACAGTTTTATAGCTCCAGGCGCTCCATAGTTCACAAAAGACAATTATATCATAAAGCAAATGCTGTCTGATTTCCTTCAGGGGATATAAAAGTGAAAGTTGATATTCCGCCACTTCAAAAAAATGAATCACACAGAGCTGCACCTGAATCCAGCACCCTTCATCCTTAATTAACTGGACTGCTTTCCGGTTGCTGGTTATTGCTGATATTCGCCTGTGGCTTCCATCAGGGACTTGCTCAGTTTGTCACATCTGCAAAGACATTTCCTCTGGCCCTTTGGACACAAATCACCATTCTAATTGCACATCATACTCACCAAAGGGGCATTCACATAAACCCACTACTCTCTCTCTCTCTCTCCCTCTCTCTGTGTGTTGCCCACACACACATACAGTTACAGAACCAATGTAAGCTTTATGCCTGCAGTGATTTGTTGCCTCTGAAAATGCAAACCGTATCGTCTATAAGCGAGACTAATTTGTACAGAAGGGTAGCACAACATGCACATCCCTTGAGTCCTGTGTGCTGACTATGCATGGCATGTTAGATGACGTGGCAAAACGGCGCAATCAGCAGCCTCTGATATTTCATAGTTTTTTTTTTTAAACTCTATGTTAACCTCATTAACGGAAACCTGGAAGGATATTCTCCCATGTCCTCCATTTGTCTCTCCTCATCACTTTTTGAAAAAATCACAGGTTGGGGACATATTTTTTACAGAGTCTCATTCGAAGGTTGTCATCCAATCGAGCTCTAAAATAGCAGCAGATGGCAGGCGGTAATGCTGTGCACCTGAGGATTATCTATTGGATGATGGACTAATGGCTGCTGCGTCCTTTGAGAAATCATAGCCAACACCTTACCCTGAGTAGGCATGTTTAATTAAGTCCCTCTGAATGAATAACCCATGATTGTAGGTGAATGTGGAGACAGCTGCTTTCTGGTACAAAGTCCACCATCAATCTGACCTTAGAGTTGTTTCATCAGCTGCTCTGATGTCCCTCTGGGTGTGTTTCTTACCACACAACACAGCAATAGTAAAATTATTACTTTCACTGTTGTTAAAGCCTTTTTGAACTTTTCTATCCCTGCTGTGTGCTTAACTTTTTGTGACCTAAAAAAGAAGACACACCTTTTACTATATTGTCACTATCAATCTTGCAGATGTAGCTTTATGTAGCGACCATGATTAGGCACTGAGGACAAACTAGCGTAAGATGAAGTTTAGTTCAAAACTTGCGAGACAAACATTTTTGCAGGACATTCCTAAAGACAGGAGAGTGCTCCTGATGTAGAGAGGAACTTGGACCACTGTAAAATCATTGGCAGATCCAAGTATTGACATTTTAACCTTGCTAGAAAACATAGAACACTGGGATCCAAACATGTGATTTAGGCCCTAGCTCTTCCGGGCTGCAATATACACACCCGCTACCACCAACCCCCTTCACCCCCGTGCGTCGGATGAGGTGGGCGTTGTTTGGTGGGGGTGTATTTTGCAGCCCGGAAGAGTTAGGGCTGCATGGGATTCTGGGTATTTGTTTTGTTGTGTTACGGTGCGGATGTTTTCCTGAAATGTGTTTGTCATTCTTGTTTGGTGTGGATTCATAGTGTGGCGCATATTTCTAACAGTGTAAAAGTTACTTATACGGGCACCGTCAGTGTAACCTGTATCACTGTTGGCCAAGTATGCGTTGCATTCACGAGTGTGTGCGTGCTGAAGCCGCACATATTATGTGGCTGGGCCAGAATTCGCTGGACTGGGTGAAAAGCGGACGTGACGATTTTTGGGAGGGGCACTGAAAATTGAGAGTCTCCCGGGAGGGTTGGCAAGTATGAGAATTAGTGGTGAATGCGGTGTTACCGCAGCTCTAGTGTTAATTTAATATCGCCTCAAGGGCCAAGTGAAATTACACGGTGGGCCAAATTTAGCCCTCGGGCCAGAGTTTGACACCAATGCCTTAAACAAATAATTATTTAGCCTAAGCCCCGTTTCCGCCACACTAAACTATCGTTTAAGGTCCCCCTCCTCGGACAATTTTTTACACGGGTAAGTGTGCCATGTATTTCTTGAATCTCCGGCTCTTAGCTTTGTATGGACCCATTGATCGTTTACAAACTGAGTTCGGAGAGGAAGTGACGCCAGAAAGACCGCGCCCCACACAGGAATTGATGTCAGAGAGAACGCACCACAGCCAGCTTCATAATAAAGTGGTTTCGTAACTCGGAGGTAACCACCGGAAATATGGAGGCGAGTCATCCAGACATGCCCGTGTTTCTTCTTCCATCTGTACAGAGCCTGTGGAAATCACACATGAATACCTTAAGAGTAAGCGATTGCAGCTAGTTTGGATACAACACTTCTAAGATGGCAAGAGAACTTTCCAATGCGCAGGTCAGCTGTGATTCTACTTAGTGAAAAACTTTGTCCATTTGTCGAAGGAGAGTCGACAAGAATGCGGGCTCCCGTGGATGTGATAAAAAAGGTAGCGTGTGCTTTGTATTACCTGACCGTCGAGGGAAAACTACGGAAAACTGCGACTGGCAAAGCAGACTGTATCAGTTATTGTCCGCCATGTATGTCGCGGACTCAACGTCTAGGTCCAGAGTATATCAAGTCACCAAAAACGAATGGACAATGAAGGTGAAGACAAAAGAGTGAGAAGTGTCCTGACCAGATATCTAGATCCCTAGTTTGATTGATGTAAAATGTTCTTTATCACATTGTTTATGTGTCTAATAAAGATTTGATTAATTTATGATGGCTCAGGTGTGATTCCCCACAGCACACTGGATTCGAGTTAACTGAAATACCAACACACTGGATATTGTTCAGATAAGTTAAAGTTAAGAACTTGCACACAAAGCAACACTGGAGATGACTATGACGTGCAAATTTTCCGCACATGCGTATTAGGTTGCGCTGCGCCGGCGAATGGAGGCGTGAAGGGGGTCTTAAACGGTGGCATTGTTGTGTGTGGACACGGATAAGGTTAGGTGGGATTTACCCTGGATAACCTAATCTGGCTTAGTTTAAACAGGGCCTTACATAACTGAAGTGTTCCTCAAGTCCTCAGCCAAGACTAAGCCCTCTCTTTTTTGGCAATTCCAATGTTTTTGTTGTGCTGTGATTTACCAGAACAAAAATATAAACGCAACACTTTTGTTTTTGGCAGTACATTTCAACTCTGTACACTGGTGCTGGAATTTTAATTTTCCTTAGGGAACTCTCCTGAAGGAATCAATAAAGTACTATCTTTCTATCTATCTATTCAACCGGCCTCACAACCGCAGACCACGTGTAACCACACCAGCCTAGGACCAGCAGGTGCACCTCTATGATCGTCTGAGACCAGCCACCCGGACAGCTGCTGCAACAATTGTTTTTCATAACCATAGAATTTCTGCACAAACTGTGAGAAACCGTCTCATGGAAGCTCTTCTGCATGGTCGTCGTCTTCATCGGGGTCACGACCTGACTGCAGTTCGTAGTCGTAACCGACTTCAGTGGGAAAATGCTTTCATTCGATGGAGTCTGGCATGTTGGAAAGGTGTTCTCTTCACGGATGAATCCCGGTTTTCACTGTTCAGGGTAGATGGCAGACAGCGTGTGGGAGTGTGATTTGCTGATGTAATTGTTGTGAATCGAG
Source organism: Nerophis lumbriciformis (assembly GCF_033978685.3). Taxonomy (NCBI): domain Eukaryota; kingdom Metazoa; phylum Chordata; class Actinopteri; order Syngnathiformes; family Syngnathidae; genus Nerophis; species Nerophis lumbriciformis. Next base: position 22,400,460 of record NC_084555.2, on the reverse strand, counting down.
TGGCCCAAGGTGGGGTTGGGGTTATGGTATGGGCAGGCGTATGTTTTGGACAACGAACGCAAGTGCATTTTATTGATGGCATTTTGAATGCAGAGAGATACCATGATGAGATCCTGAGGCCCATTGTTGTGCCATTCACCCAAGACCATCACCTCATGTTGCAGCATGACAATGCACGGCCCCATGTTGTAAGTGTCTGTACACAATTCCTGGAAGCTGAAAACATTCCAGTTCTTGCATGGTGCGCATACTCACCAGACATGTCACCCACTCAGCATGTTTGAGATGCTGTGGATCGGCGTATACGACAGCGTGTTCCAGTTCTTGCCAATATCCAGCAACTTTGCACAGCCATTGAAGAGGAGTGGACCAACATTCCACAGGCCACAATCAGCAACCAGATCAACTCTATGCAAAGGAGATGTGTTGCACTGTGTGAGGCAAATGGTGGTAACACTAGATACTGACTGCTTTTCTGATCCCCCCCACACCCATAATAAAGCAAAACTGCACATTTCAGCCGTTGATTGTGAGCAGCCTAAGGCAGATCTGTGCAATAATCACGCTGTTTAATCAGCATCTTGATATGCCACATCTGTGAGGTGGGATGGATTATCTTGGCAAAAAATAAGTGCTTACTAACAGATTCAGACAGATTTGTGAACAATATTTGAGAGGAGTAGGTATTTTGTGTATATAATAAAGGTTTTACTATATACAAAATCCAAAACCAGTGAGGTTGGCATGTTGTGTAAATCGTAAATAAAAACAGAATACAATGACTTGCAAATCCTTTTCAACCTATATTTAATTGAATACACTGCAAAGACAAAATACTTAATGTTCAAACTGGTAAACTTTGTTATTTTTTGCAAATATTAGCTCATTTGGAATTTGATGCTTGCAACATGTTTCAAAAAGCTGGCACAAGTGGCAAAAAAAAATTAGAAAGTTGAGGAATGCTCATCAAACACTTATTTGGAACATCCCACAGGTGAACAGCCTAATTGGGAACAGGTGGGTGCCATGATTGGGTGTACAAGCAGCCAGACGCCCCTGCTTATTTCAGCAAGACAATGCCAAGCCACATGTTAAAACAGCGTGCGGGTACTAAACTGGCCTGCCTGTAGTCCAGACTTGTCTCCCATTGAAAATGTGTGGCGCATTATGAAGCCTAAAATACGACAATGGAGACCCCGTACTGTTGAACAACTTAAGCTGTACATCAAGCAAGAATGGGAAAGAATTCCCCCTGAAAAGCTTAAAAAATTGGTCTCCTCAGTTCCCAAACGTTAACGGAGTGTTGTTAAAAGGAAAGGCCATATAACACAGTGGTAAAAATGCCCCTGTGCCAACTTTTTTGCAATGTGTTGCTGCCAATAAATTCTGAGTTAATGATTATTTGCAAAAAAAAAAAAAAGTTTCTCAGTTAGAACGTAAAGTATGTTGTCTTTGCAGTCTATTCAATTGAAAATAAATTGAAAAGGATTTGCAAATCATTGTATTTTTTAGTTACGATTTACACAACGTGCCAACTTCACTGGTTTTGGGTATTGTAGATCTTTGAGTTCAACTCATGAAAAATGGGAGCAAAAACAAAAGTGTTGCATTTATAATTTTGTTCAGTATATGTAGCCAATGTGTTGATGATGCTTGTTTACTTCAGACACAGTGAATAGTCATTTATATTACATCTTCAGTGTTCCTCAAGGTTCAATTTTAGGTCCCTTATGTTTTCATCTTTTCAGCTGGTCAACAAAAACTGGTGAGCGACTGACATTATTGCAGCAGATTCTTAAAAACACCAGAGTGCTGTCATAGAGATGAGATGGTCTTTGACTACCTTTTTGGCAGAAGGTCCTTAAAACAGCAGAAATACACCAAATAGACCAACATTAATTGTCAACTGCATTCTCTAGAATATACAAAATAGGACTACTAATGAAGGAGAGACAGTTTAATTTAATATATCTGCTCTAGAGCTATTTTAAATAAGTCTAAGGTTTATGCACAATTAAACATGCCATTTGTCAAAACATTCTGTTTAAACAAATCATTATGTTATTGTCATCTTTTTTTGGTATATTGGTTGTTTGTTGTTATGTTGTCTTGTACTACTTTGTACACTGCAAATGCCTTCCCAACAAAGGTAAGTCATTTCAGACATTATGCTCCTATTTAATGACAAATTACCAACAAATAGCATTACAGTGATGGCTGTACCACCTGAGGGAAGATCTGCTTAAAAGGGCTGTTCTAATTCTGACAACGTTGGCAATTTGTTTTATAGTTCTGGACCTAAAAATTATGTCTACAGGTAAAATTTACCCCAAAATAAACACAGTAGTGATTTTAGGTTTGTTTTCTAACAAGTATAACATTGCTCCAAAATATGGGCAGTAGTGATTTTAGGTTTCTAGTGATTTTAGGTTTGTTTTCTAACAAGTATAACATTGCTCCAAAATGTGGGCAGTAGTGATTTTAGGTTTGTAGTGATTTTAGGTTTGTTTTCTAACAAGTATAACATTGCTCCAAAATGTGGGCTGACCTGCATCATCCTGCTGACATCAGGCTGGAGGCAATTTTATATTTGTGTTTTGACAGCATCTTCATCCCGAATCATGTTTATTTTGTGCAGAATTTGAAGGAATTATCAAATGTCTGCCAGATGGAATGTTGTAGGTTGTAGCGATACAACTCAAGAAGGGGTGTGGTTGGTAGAGCGGTTGGCCAACAAATTAAGGGGTTACAGGTTTGATCCCCGCTTCTGCCATCCAAGTCTTTGGGCATGACACTTAACCCTTGCTCCTAGTGCCGCTCACACCATTGTATGAAAGTGACTGAATGTTTGGTGGTGGTCGGAGGGGCCGTAGGCGCAAATTGGCAGCCAGGCTTCCGTTAGTCTACCCCAGGGCAGCTGTGGCTACAAATGTAGCTTACCGCCATCAACGTGTGAATGTGGAGTAAATGAATAATGGGTTGTCACTTCTCTGTGAAGTGCTTTGAGTGTTTAATAAAAAAGCAGTATATAAATCTAAACCATTATTATTATTATTAATATTAAGTATGGACCTTACTTGTCGTGGCTTGTGCAGCCCTTTGAGACATTTGTGATTAAGGGCTATATAAGTAAACTTTGATTGAGTGATTGATTGATTGATTGACCTCTCCAGTCAAATTGACTCGCGCAAAATGGAACAAACCAAGTGGGAGGAGTGTAATTTGCAGCAATCATTTTAAAGATTTGGACTTCAAAGAAGGAGGATTTTGATTGGAGCTTGGATGTAAAAACAATAAAAGACTCAAACCAAATGCGATCCCGAAAATCAAGAGCACCCTGGATGGGGATAGACTGAGTCAGAACCTACAGAAAAGTAGAGAAATAACAGCAGACCTGGCGCTCAAAAATGAGAGAAAAATAAATCAAGCCGCTTGTGTTCTATTTTGCGTCCTCTTTTACTGATGTTTCCCTCAATATGTTTGAAGAAATGTTGAAAGAGTGCACCACCCACAGCCGGAGCCCGGTCAGGATTTGCCTACACCTCCTCGGTTTCAGGCTCAAATCAATATGGTTAAAGTCAGTGGTTGTTAGGGAAATCCGAATGAAAATCTCAGAATCAGAATTTGAATCAAAGATGCTGTCATGTCTGTGTTGATCATGTTTTTGTTTGGCCATGTGCTGTTTGTTTTTTGGACGCTTTTTAGTTCCTGGTTTTCACTCTCTTGTCTTGTCTTCCATGGTTACCCATTACCTGTCTTTAATCATGTCACTGTTATTTAAGCTTCCAGTTGCCAGGCTGTCTGTCTGGCGACATCATACCCCTGACTCTCTGCTTCACACTCTGTTTACCTCTGCGCACTTCAAGCCATGTCCAAGTAAGTTGTTTCTGTTCATGCCACAGTTAGCGACTTTTGTTCATGTCCTTAGTTTTTGGCCCACGTGCAAGTATTTGTTTCATTTGTCAAGTTTGTACTTCCGCCTTGTGCGCTCCTTTAGTTTGTTATTTAAATAAATATGTACTCACATTCCCGTCTCGCCCGAGCCAACTTTCCGTTGCCTTCCGGAAAAACAAAACCCAAGGACCAAGTCATGACAGAAGCCATGTTTGTCCAAACTAGTAATCAAACTCAATAACATAGTCTATTTCCAGATTCTTTTACTTTTTTTGCTCAATAATGTTAACCGTTTCCTCTCTGAAGTAATCATGGACCAGGGTAACAAAAACATGCAATTAAGTGATCGAAATAATAGTTACGTATTTCTTTATCGACACTGCCACTCTGTGGAAAAATAGGCTGCGGTTGTGTAGGCAACGTCACAAGAAGAGGGGGCGGCATATCGAGTCCGGCGTTGGGAAGGAGGCATTCCAAGTACAGTTAGTTATCTACCCATTACTCAAAAACTAATTGACATTATGGGAAATGACTGCCAGATTCATTTTCAGGAGCAAAAAATACATAAATGTAAGAACAATTTTGGTCATCTGGACTCTAAGGAAACTTTAAGTAGACTTTGAATGTTACCAGTTATATAAATACAACTCAGTCTTCTTTTCTTTTTTTGAAACACAATAATGTTTTTTCCAATATTTGACAGTGATGCCAGCAGATGGGTGTTTTATCCTTTATTTTCAAGGCCTGGTTGTACAGAGATGTGTTGGTTTTGATTGTAGTGGGCAAAGCTTGAGCCCAAGCTGTTACACAATAGGAAACATGTAAAAAAAAAAAACAACATAGAATGCATCTGAGCTGCTTGGATGGGTATGAAATTTAATTTTAATTTTAAACAATAGTGGTTACTTTTTGCTACTTTTGAGCCTCTCTTTAGATGTGCATCTCAAATTCTAGTTGGGGGTTTTGAATTACTTTTCGGCCCATAAAGGACACCGAATTACAAGGCGCACTGTCAATTAACGAGTCTATTCAGGTTTATTTTCATACATTATAAGGCACACTAAAGGGGTAATTCATCTTTTTGTCCCTACATTTAAAACACTTGCTTGTGGTCTACATAATATGTGATGTAGGTTCTTTGGTCAACATTTTACATAAATTATGTTTTCAAGCCGCTTTCTCAGCGTCTTTATTAAGGGTGCGCTGTTTTGTGGCCAGTATTACTTACTTGGCTCCATTTCGACAGCGTCTTCTCCCCGTCATCGTTTGTTGTAGTTTTTAACGCTTCCATAGCGAGTTTACTTAAATATGTAAGTTACAACTGTACGTTGCTCAGTATTAAAAAAGGCAACAGCGGAGGATGAATGCCCCACAACAAGAGGATAGAGAAAAAGAAGGAATTTATTGACTCTGGCGCGGACTACAATGCACACATTTTGGGGACTTCTGCATTTCCCAAATACACAACAGCAGGTACCAATAGGTAAGAAAAGTTGGTTTTGCATAATAGGTCAAAACAAAAAACACCAGATAATTTGTCTCCTACAGTAATAGGTGCCATAATTAATACCAATTTGTTGAAGTACAGTACATCTGACCACGATAGACGTAATGCTCCGACAATCCATCAAGCAGTGCGGCTTCGTAGCTTACCAAGGTTGTACTAAAACATTTTAACAGATTTTGGAGCGCTGTGTGTAATGTTCTATATTCTCAATGAAACATAAAAATGTTGGTCTTGCCTGCTTACCGAGACTTTCTAACATCATTTATTGAACAGGCGTCAACCTGCACTCTACACTTATGTCTTATGTGTGACTTCCATCTGGTCACACTTATCATTACACCATGTACTATATCAAATTGGTACGAGGTCAACAAACACAACCAGAATGAAAGGGTACACAAGGCGCACCAGGTTGTAAGGCGCTGCCAGGTTCAAACACCAAACTATCTATTACACAAGACAAGAAGAAGGAATCAGGCAGAGACAGAGTTAAATTTTGCTCATGAGGAGAAACGTATTGGGGCTGTACACCCAGTTACAGTTTCACCCTACGCTCTAAGGTACAGTCCCACGTGCTCCTCTATTTATTCGGGAGTTTCCTAGTTAACATCACTGAGGCTGCTACTGAAGGGAGGGGTAATGCAAGCAGCTCCAGTAGACACAATACGTGATTATTCAGAATGGAAATGTGCTGACACTCGTGATTTCGCCCTGTCTCTGTTTTGTCTGCATTGAGGTACTCGATGTCCGTCCTTGGCTGTCAGCAGGCAGGGTCTGGAAACAAACTGCTGATGTGAGTCAACTCGCAATGGAAGATTACAAGTTGTGTGCCTTTGCACAGATAGAAAAGTACAACTTCAGCACAATTGATAATAACTATAGCAACGGCCTTTAAGCATAAGTGTTGTGTGATAACTTATACATAATTATTCCAACAGGCGCACTGTTGATTTTTGAAACAAATTAAAGGATTTTAAAATACGCCTTATAGTTCGAAAAATACAATATCCTGAGGCATTTCATTTCAGTGATTGTCTGTATTTTAAAGTGATTTTGAATGCCTCAGGTACACCAATTTTTTTAATTGAGAAACTTGATGAAGTGTGAATTTGAGAAATGTCCATTAAACTTGCAGCATTTCTCATTTATGCATTTCCCATATACAGTATTCCCGTTGCATGTGTTTTATGGTTTTTGTGTTTGTTTGGTTTTGGATCATTTCTAATGTTAGGAGCATCTGGAAATTGTTGCCCATTTGCCTCCTATCAGTAACTGTAATCTCAATGTATACAACTTTTTTAATGATAATATTTTCTGCATTAGCTATTCAAGTACTTTTTTTATGTCTTGACTGAAATTTAGATAACGAGCTCAGCCAGGACTAAGACATATTTTAATAGAATTCACAACCCATATCCCAAGTCTCTATCACCCTGTGGATGTTTTCAAATCTCTTTTACGCTACGCGGCATGATTTTTGTCTTTGGCAAGTCGGGGATCTAGATAAAAGCCATTGAGGCACAGTGAAAGAACACAGATGGTTGGCAAGTTCAAACCAGAGCAGTCATAGTGTGAGGTGACAACACTCTCCCACTGTGCATTAAACTGTGCGCTGCATCAAAATTTGACTAGATTATTAACACTGAATATGGAAGTCAAAGTCAATCAAAAGAGCTGAAATGATGAACCACAAGGTCTGACAGAAAGTACGTATCAAATCCAAACTACATGTTTTCCCCTTCAAACTAATCCCCCTGGGATCTAATACACTTTCCCCGCCTCCTGTGCCATGCCTTTACGCATTCCAAGAAGGATTCTTCGCATCTCCGTCATAACAATCCATCTTGTTATTGTCCACGCGTAACCCGCCTTGCTCAGTCCCTGCTTTTCTGTTACGCCTTGGACTCGAACTTGGGTCGTCCAGCATGAGAGAGGAGCGTGCTACCCACCAAACTAAAAGGCCAAGCTATTAACTAGGTAACAAGCACTACTCTTAAAGGGGAATAGCCCTTAGCAATGCAGCTAATGGTAGCAATGCAGCTAATGATAGCAATCAATTCTACCTCTAAATCACTTTAAAATGCATTCAAAAACCGCCAACAATACTAAATTTACGTTCTGTAACCTGTATAATAACCAAATTGTAGCGACATTGTTATTGTAATAGCGAACACTGAGGAACTTTCTTTATAGTGAAGCGTATTTCTGGTCTTGTCTTCCCCTCCCGGGTGGAGGGAACACGCAGCTGAGTAGTTGGATCAAAAGAGACGTCAGAGACGCTTTGCTGAACCAAAAGTTGCTTCATTGCAAGCAAGCGTCATTTATACAGGACTGCAGTTCCTGGGAGGAGGTCAGGTCAAATATGGAGGACTCCTAACTGGAGAAGCCAAACCATCAGTTTATATATTCCTTCTCCTCAGTCTGGGTGGGTGCTAAGTCCAAACAGCACCACCTGACCATTTAAGGAGATGTTCGTGTGTAAGTGTCTGGAAAACAACATCTTGGTCGCAGGGCTGCGCTGGTAGCGTTCCTTCCAAGGCAGAAGACAAGCAGGAGGAGCGTACAGGTAAGATTAAAGTATTTTTAATAAATAAAAGGCAGGACAAAAATAAAAGACTGAGGACGCTCGCAAGCGTTGAGCTAAACAAAACACAAAATGTCACAAAGGGTGAAAAACGAGGAATGCTAGCGTGTACAAAATCAGCGAGGAGAAAAACCAGGGGAACGTAAATGTTGCCTATCGCAAACATTGACCCTGCAACTACTGCTGGGTGACAGGAAACTATAAAAGGGAGTGATTAACCAAAACACCTGGTGGGAACACTAATTGCTAATCTAAGACAGGTGAGAAGAATCAGTGCCCATGGAAACCAACAGTAAACAGGGAAAGAGTGTGCATCCAGGAAACAGACTAAAACAGAAACATAACCAACATAAATCATGCCATGATCCGGGTAACGGATCATGACAACAACAGATGTATAGCATAACTTGTAGGCTTGACATTTAAGGTAAACATTCGGGGTGTGGGAAAAAATGGATTCGTATTATAATCGCGATTCTCACGTTGTGTGATTCAGAATCGATTCTCATTTTTAAAAAATAGATTTTTCAATTTTTTATTTTTTTTTTTCAATTTTTTTTTTCCAATTTTTTTTAAATTAATCAATCCAACAAAACAATTCACAGCAATACCATAACAATGCAATCCAATTCCAAAACCAAACCTGACCCAGCAACACTCAGAACTGCAATAAACAGAGCAATTGAGAGGAGACTGTTAGGATTGAGTTCTAGGGTGGACCCCGGGATGCAAAGAATGGAGGCAAGGTATGCGATAAAAAATGAAAATATTTAATAAGTCCAAAATGGTAACTAAGAGTGATGGGGCAAAAGTGCACACCATGGGAAATATAACACAAGTAGTCTCTTTCTGAGGTTGGTGGAGCAAAGGTCAGGACGCACACAACGTGGCAAAAACTAGTCCTCTCAAAACAAAGTGGCTAGGAAAACAAAAACACAACAAGGTTAATATTACAGAAATATGCGAAGGCAACATACCAGGGAAGCAGAATCAAGGTAGCACATGTCAGAGCGGAGTTCAGGAACAATAACCGGAAGGGACCAGCTGGTGGAGACGCGCTTAAATGCTACCCCCACATCCCACATATATCTGTATCATGAATCAATTTAAGTGGACCCCGACTTAAACAAGTTGAAAAACTTATTCGGGTGTTACCATTTAGTGGTCAATTGTACGGAATATGTACTTCACTGTGCAATCTACTAATAAAAGTTTCAATCAATCAATCAAAAAACACAAACACGACACAGAACAAACCAAAAGTAGTGAAACAAAAATGAATATTATCACAACAGTATCAATATTAGTTACAATTTCAACATAGCAGTGATTAACAATCCCTCATTGACATTATCATTAGACATTTATAAAAAAATAACAATAGTGTCACAGTGGCTTACACTTGCATCACATCTCATAAGCTTGACAACACACTACATGTGTCCAATATTTTCACAAAGATAAAATAAGTCATATTTTTGGTTCATTTAATAGTTAAAACAAATTTACATTTTTGCAATCAGTTGATAAAACATTGTCCTTTACAATTATAAAATCGTTTTACAAAAATCTACTACTCTGCTTGCATGTCAGCAGACTGAGGTAGATCCTGCTGAAATCCTATGTATTGAATGAATAGAGAATCCTTTTGAATCGGGAAAAAAATCGTTTTTGAATCGAGAATCGTGTTGAATTGAAAAAAAAAAATCAATTTTGAATCGAATCGTGACCCCAAGAATCAATATTGAATTGAATCGTGGAACACCCAAGCATTCACAGCCCTACTAAACATGGAATATCTCCGCCAGAATAGAGCTACAACTCTGGCATTCCGAAGCCTGGTTTTATTGCTTCTTCTCAGGAGAGAGCAAATTCCAATGCACATGCGAATGTCCATCTAAGGCTCCTCCTCAACCATTATTTACTCCGACCCGATGGTTTGCTTCCTCCAAGTTGGATATAAACATTCACACTAGCGTACTAACACATCAGAGTGCTACCATATTAGCCGTATAAACTAACTTATCGCTTTTTGTAGTTAGCTTGAAACGCGTTTGAGTTTGTAATGCACACCACAATGCGATACGACACCAATCTGTACTGACTCAAAAACATGAACAATCATATTACAGTATTTGTAAAGTATTAGCCCACATTTCATGTTTTGTTTGTACACAGCTAGCTCAACAGCGTATGTACTGTAGTGTACGGCGACGTGTTGGATGTAACATGAACAGCATTATAGTGACAGTTTTCTGTTTGGTAAGGCTGGCCATGGACGTTTTGGGCACTATAATACTGTTCATGATACATGCAGCACATCACCGTACACTACAGTGCATACGCCGTCGAGCTAGCTGTGTCATTTTGCGTCGCTTGGCTCAAAAGTTCCAGATTTTGCAGCGTGACCATGTCGCACTCTCTCGGCTTCCATCTGCTCCAACGTTTCAACTTTTTCTTAGTGCTCGCTTCTATAAGTAGAAGTTGATCCTCTGTATATTTAGTTTAAAAAAAGATAAGGTTGTGAATCCTCATTTGTCCAAAAATTGTCGTCTTCGTTTTCTATTACCAAAACTGCCATGATTAGAACCCACACTCGCGTTTTATTCCGGGAGTAGGAACATATTTGTTGCAGGAAGTCGGAAATAAATGCGCTGAAGAATTGCTTCCGGCTGAGCATAAAATTATCAAAATACGATGAATATTGAACATATTACATATTGTTATGAACGTGTCTGTTGCTACATTATATATTGGCTTGCAGTGTGTATATAAAACGTTGATAGAAAGTTTTGAAGTTCTTTTAGAGGCTTTGAAGGCTACAACGGTGACTCCTATTTACCACATTTTGTAAGCGTTTTTTTATCCATCCATCCATTCATTTTCAACTGCTTGTCCCTTTCGGGGTCGCGAGGGGTGCTGGAGCCTATCTCAGCTGCATGCGGGCGTAAGGCGGGGTACACCCCGGACAAGTCACCACCTCATCGCAGGGCCAACACAGATAGACAAACAACATTCACACTCACATTCACACACTAGGGCCAATTTAGTGTTGCCAATCAACCAATCCCCAGGTGCATGTCTTTGGAGGTGGGAAAAAGCCGGAGTGCCCGGAGGAAACCCACACAGTCACGGGGAGAACATGCAAACTCCACACAGAAAAACCCCGAGCCCGGGGATAGAACCCAGGTCCTACGTACTGTGAGGCACATGCACTAACCCCTGTTCCACCGTGCTGCCAGTGTTTTTTTAATAATCTTTAAAAGAAAAAAAAAAGGCGTGTGTTCTTGTCTCTCATAATGTGCCGCGGGCCATTAAAAAAATTAGCTACGGGCCACAAATGGCCCCTGGGCTCCACTATGGACACCCTGTACAATAGCATACAATTCATTATTCATTAAACCTGCTTACACTGCAGGAGATGCAAACACAGCCTGTGGCCTTACGTGTGTGCTATAATACCTACGACATTTGGCAGATTTGTACAATTTTATGCAATCTATTACAAACCCCGTTTCCATATGAGTTGGGAAATTGTGTTAGATGTACATATAAACGGAATACAATGATTTGCAAATCCTTTTCAACCCATATTCAATTGAATGCACTACAAAGACAAGATATTTGATGTTCAAACTCACAAACTTATTTTTTTTTTTGCAAATAATAATTAACTTAGAATTTCATGGCTGCAACACGTGCCAAAGTAGTTGGGAAAGGGCATGTAAGTGGGAGGAAGCCGGAGTACCCGGAGGGAACCCACGCAGTCACGGGGAGGACATGCAAACTCCACACAGAAAGATCCCGAGCCCGGGATTGGGGATAAGTTGATTGGCAACACTAAATTGGCCCTAGTGTGTGGATGTGAGTGTGAATGTTGTCTGTCTATCTGTGTTGGCCCTGCGATGAGGTGGCGACTTGTCCAGGGTGTACACCGCCTTCCGCCCGGTTGTAGCTGAGATAGGCTCCAGCGCCCCCCGCGACCCCAAAAGGGAATAAGCGGTAGAAAATGGATGGATGGATGGATGTTCACCACTGTGTTACATGGCCTTTCCTTTTAACAACACTCAGTAAACGTTTGGGAACTGAGGAGACACATTTTTTAGGCTTCTCAGGTGGAATTCTTTCCCATTCTTGCTTGATGTACAGCTTAAGTTGTTCAACAGTCCGGGGGTCTCTGTTGAGGTATTTTAGGCTTCATAATGCGCCACACATTTTCAATGGGAGACAGGTCTGGACTACAGGCAGGCCAGTCTAGTACCCGCACTCTTTTACTATGAAGCCACGTTGATGTAACACGTGGCTTGGCATTGTCTTGCTGAAATAAGCAGGGGCGTCCATGGTAACGTTGCTTGGATGGCAACATATGTTGCTCCAAAACCTGTATGTACCTTTCAGCATTAATGGCACCTTCACAGATGTTTAAGTTACCCATATCTTGGGCACTAATACACCCCCATACCATCACAGAAGCTGGCTTTTCAACTTTGCGCCTATAACAATCCGGATGGTTCTTTTCCTCTTTGGTCCGGAGGACACGATGTCCACAGTTTCCAAAAACAATTTGAAATGTGGACTCATCAGACCACAGAACAGTTTTCCACTTTGTATCAGTCCATCTTAGATGAGCTCAGGCCCAGCGAAGCCGACGGCGTTTCTGGGTGTTGTTAATAAACGGTTTTCGCCTTGCATAGGAGAGTTTTAACTTGCACTTGCAGATGTAGCGACCAACTGTAGTTAACTTACTGACTGTGGGTTTGTGAAGTGTTCCTGAGCCCATGTGGTGATTTCCCTTACACACTGATGTCACTTGTTGATGCAGTACAGCCTGAGGGATCTGCACGTAAGCTTAGCTGCTTACGTGCAGTGATTTCTCCAGATTCTCTGAACACTTTGATGATATTACGGACCGTAGATGGTGAAATCCCTGAATGCCTTGCAATAGCTGGTTGAGAAAGTTTTTTTTTAAACTGTTCAACAATTTGCTCATGCATTTGTTGACAAAGTGGTGACCCTCGCCCCATCCTTGTTTGTGAGTGACTGAGCATTTCATGGAATCTACTTTTCTACCCAATCATGGCACCCACCTGTTCCCAATTTGCCTGTTCACCTGTGGGATGTTCCAAATAAGTGTTTGATGAGCATTCCTCAACTTTATCAGTATTTATTGCCACCTTTCCCAACTTCTTTGTCACGTGTTGCTGGCATCAAATTCTAAAGTTAATGATTATTTGCAAAAAAAAAAAAAAAAAATGTTTATCAGTTTGAACATCAAATATGTTGTCTTTGTAGCATATTCAACTGAATATGGGTTGAAAATGATTTGCAAATCATTGTATTCCGTTTATATTTACATCTAACACAATTTGCCAACTCATATGGAAACAGGGATTGTACAAGAGCTGCATCAAAATATTGACCTTAAAGTGTGAATCCTTGTCTTTCTATCTGTGTTGGCCCTGCGATGAGCTGGCGTCTTGTCCAAGGTGTACCCTGTTGTGATAGGCTCCAATTGACGCTGTCCACGTTATCCATGAATATGTAACATTGTGATCTGCATTGTAGAACTGCAGTGCATCACACTGATATGAGTTTGTAATATACCAGCAAGCACTGAGGAGAGCACTAAAAGCATGTGGAAGAAACAAACAGTATGTTGTCGCCGTTGAGTCTTGCATATGTGTTTTGTTGAATTACACCTCCAACTGCAGATAATGATGGCAATCATTTCAGCCGTGGGTGCACCTGTGTCATGGTGAAATAGAAGGGAGTAAAAAAAAGACAGCTTTAATATGTGCTGGTGGAACACACAAAGAAAACAACGTTCGCAAATATTATAAACACAACAGATTAGCAGCGACCAGAGCAGTGCTGGAAACTGGATTGAGATGATTAAAATCAATACTGTGACATGTAGTGTAAGCTCTGAAATGTCAGCAGACTGGTTTAAAATATTCTGTGGAATCAAAACTTCTGCTTTGATATGTGTTTCTTACCCACAGGCAAAATTATATATAGAATGTAATTTTTACATCTCTGCATCCAACAAATGCGACCTGTTTTCCAATGTGATGTGTTTAAGTTGGCAGCAAATGTATGGTGCTAAATTACATGTACATGAAAAAATAAACTTTGAAACTGAAAAGTCTAGTTTTGTTGTTGAGTTTTAAAAACTGCACACAGTTTTTCCCCAGGTTTAATATATTTATGATTTACTCTGGTAATTCTTTGGAAAAAAAATTGTTCACCTTCATATATTTTGATATGAGAGTTTAAACTTTATTTATTTATTAATTTTATCTATTAATGTATTTATTTATCCATTAATTTTAATCCATCCTGTCCAGCCACTCGTGCAAATCCTATTGTTGATGTAGATGCTGTTACGGTACAGGAGAAGAAGACGGCACAGACAGCAGGGGACGTCGTTTTAGCTCTATATTTATTATATATTACAATAGAAAATTAAGTGTGTAGCTCATCCAAAATATGTGTGGTGTGCGACTATGTGTAGAGATTACCTGATGAGTGTTACCCGGAGTGTTGAGCGAAGTGCGGAAGTCGAAGAGGGGCAGGGCTGGCTCGAAGGTCCAGAGACAGGCGTGATGTCAAGGGCAGGAGGGAGGCGTCAAAGGTCCGTGTCCAGGCGGGAGGTCGAGATCCAAAAGGGGCAGCCGGGGAACCAGAGGGGAACACGGGGAGACGAGACACACAGCTCGCAATCAGGGCACGGAGGAATGCTGCTGGAACGACACGACACAGGACACAATGAACTCGACGTGGAAAGAACACAAAGAGAGAGAGAGAAAGCATAGAGCTAGACAGTTAACGGGTTATGTTTAAAAGCTCATACCAGCATTCTTCCCTGCTTGGCACTCAGCATCAAGGGTTGGAATTGGGGGTTAAATCACCAAAAATTATTCCCGGGCGCGGCGCCGCTGCTGCCCACTGCTCCCCTCACCTCCCAGGGGGTGAACAAGGGGATGGGTCAAATGCAGAGGACAAATTTCATTACACCTAGTGTGTGTGTGACAATCATTGGTACTTTAACTTAACTTTAACTTTACACATACAAACTGTAGCACACAAAAAAGCACATTTAATAAAAAAAACATTATTATGGTCTTACCTTTACTTATAAATGAAGTCCATGCGTCGCTGTTGTGCTGGATTAATGCACCCCCTGACGGGAGTGTTATATCAACTAAAGCCCTCACTTAAACTTTCCACGTGCAAGATTGAATCTATTTAAAAAAGTGTAACCGAGGGTTTATAAATGTCGCCTATACTGTATGAAACTACAAAATAACAAACACGGAGGCTCCAGTTTACACGAGGACCACTTTATTGACCTTCTTTCAAAAACCTCCGCTCCACTCTAACGTGTCATCACTTCCGCTCTTAGCGCCTTCAAAATAAGAGCTCAAGGCATATACTGTATAACAGTGCATAACAGGAACTTAACATCACAAAGAGGAAAGCCCATAAAAATAGGTTACAAAAGTTATTTAATAAGAAGTCAAAAAGTGCAAAAACAATAATGTTCGTGGTGGAGGAGTTGTGAATTAGGTACACCTGCAGTCCGCAGGTGTACCTAATGTTGTGGCCCTGCAGTCATTCACTCCTCCAACACGAACATTATTGCTTTTGCACTTTTTGGCTTCTTATGAAATAACTTTTTTAAATAGATTCAATCTTGCACGAGGAAAGTTTAAGTGTGGGCTTTAGTTGATATAACACTCCCGTCAGGGGGTGCATTCTATGGCGGGGGTGCAGGAGGCGGGATTACTGCGAGCCTCAGCCAGTACGTCTTTTGCAGCCGTTTTAAGATCGCTCAGCACAAGAAATACGTTACACACATACAGTTGTTGACAAAATACACTGTACATTATATACCTCAGCTAACTAAACTATGGAAATGTATAATATAATTCATATAGCAATACGGTCTCACTGCACAGCAGGCCAGCAGTTAGCCGAGTCCGCAATCCATGGTGAGGCACAACGCAGTGACGTGCCTCAACTGGCTGCTGTTCACCGCACTGTCTCTTCTCAGTATTTGAACGGCAAATGTGAAAATTCTGCGATTTTGAATAAAAATAATCTAAAACTGGTGAAGTTAAATGGAAAATAACTTTATAGTATAATCACTGAATACATACAACAATTTAATTTTTTTTTTTTCTTTTTACATTTCTTTTCTTTCCATGATGGCAGGTGAGGCCCCTCCAGTGACCGCACGTCACTGTTTAGTTTGTACTTTGTACCTTTTTTAGTGTTAAAATAAAATATGTATTTACCTTCACGCCATGTCCGCTCCAACTTTTATTGCATCTCGGGAAAACAAAACCCACATAGTCCACGTCATGACATCCTCTTAATCAGGATTGATGTATGTATGTATGAACAGTTAATGTGCGTGTGAATGTACGTTTGTATGTTTGTATGTATGTTTGTATGTACATTTGTGTGTTCGTTTGTAGGTACGTAGGTACAATATTATTTGTCTCCCATTTGAGCTTAAACTTATCTACCTAACAAAACAATCAACCAGAAAAGTGCATCCAAATGTTGCTACGTTTCTTTTGACCGTGGCTCATTTTGGGGGGTTTTGAGAGAGTGTGACTCCAGTCCAGTCAGGTGGCGTGCACATAAAGGCAGCGTTGAACATTTGGCTTTAAAAACAGCTCCTAAACCAGACCTGGGCAATTATTTTGACTCGGGTGCCACATTGAAAGAAAAAAATGTGTCAAACACAGACAGACCACCTAAAAATGTTTTTTTTTTTTTTTACTAAATGACAAACTCATAATGTACATGAAACTAAACAATGTGGGATTTACAATATTAACTATGAACAATAAAACACTGAATACTAACAGCACATGAACGTCGCTCCTCTTTTACTTCTCAGACCACCTCCTTCATTGACATCTTTTCCAATCAAGCAAAACGCAACAAAAATACAACAAACACAGAGAAATATGAACGCAAATGGTAATAAACACCTACAGTCTGATATAGTGGGGCCAGTCGATGGTTGCTCTGTAAACAAACCCCGTCCACTCTGCTTGGTGCCTCGTCTGCCTGGAGCTGCTGTGACGCAGATAACCATAACAACCTGTATATCACTCAAAAGCGCAGTTTCCAACAATTGGAATGCTTTCTATACTATAAGACTTACGGCAATTTGAAAACAACACACATCATAATGGCGGCCACAGTTTTGATGTTAAAGGTTAACATCTTTTATTTGGAAACATCTGGCCAAATTTTGTCCATGTCTTTCCGAAACAAATGATTCCCAATTGCAAATCGGTTCTCGTCGTTCACTTCAAAGAGCTGTTCAAAAGACTCAACTCGTTCACTCCACCCACGTTCAGTGTGTTCAAAATTTAAATAAGTGCCCACTTTTTTTTCAGGTTAAATATAATGTGACAGAATGACGCCAGCATTCAGTTCTCCCGCAACGTACATTGAGGAGATGGACGAAGGTACGCGCATGGTGTTGCGAGCGATGGAAATGGAGACACATTCCCCCTTGGAGCGCCAGGATCTTATGTGGGGTCCTAATGGAAATTTGGTCCCAATCGACTCCGTATGGCTCGAGGACATGGCCACACCTCCGCAGTACCGGACGCGTCAACGAAGACGGAAGACGCCCAAGAGGGCTTCACTTCGCTGCCAGGACGCGCCACTCCCTCAGACTCCTCCTCTGGTACACAGCACGCCACAAGCTGCCCAGTGACTATTGCTTCGCCCATTACACAGACTTTTTTCCCCTGTGCTACCACCCAATCTCAGGTGGGGGATGGAAGGAGACATGATGGACAATTTAATGCGGACATTCAACGCGTCGCCGCCACCTGACTCTCCCTCGCTGGTTGCGGGGACATTTTTTTTTTTTTTTTTTTTTTTTTTGTCCTGTCCAGCTTCTCAGGCAAATCATATAGTTGATGTAGATGCCCATATCAGCTGTTCAGATTTACTTTACAAAAGAGAAGTGTAGGATACTTCTCTTGTTGCCTTATTTGTATTTGACTTTATTAAATGTATTTATATTATCATTGGTGCAGCCGGGCCGGAGAAGGAGGGGATAGAAAGAGAAAAAAAAGAAGACAGAGGGGGAAATTGTGGGGACAAGAGGGGGATTAGACAGAGAGACAAAAACAACAACAGCAAACACAACAACAACAACAATAGAGCAACATCAGCAAATACGACATGTCCAAATATGATGGTAAAAGTGAAAGCAAATAAGCAGTTAGCGAAAATAAAAAATAATACAGAAATGACAATGAGCATTATTACACTACAAATGGATCAATAAAAATATCAATAGAAATAGCGCCATTGATAATGAACAATACCAATAATTTACCTCTATTATCAACAATACAGTTGTTCAAATGCAACAATACATATACGTAATGATAACTTGAGATACGAAAGAATGCAGAAAAATGGAGGGGAAGAAAGAGAAGAAACTTACATTAACCTTGTAGATTGTTATAGTAACAATAGGTTAAGCTTTGTCAGTGTGCCATGTGTTATACCCAGTTTACTCTAGGGCAACATCGTTAATATATGTTTGATGAAACGTGATTATGTGCATGAGTGTATGTATGCATATGTACTAGTATATGTACAGAATGTGTATATGTGTTTGTACAGTGAATGTATATGTACAGTATGTGTATATGTATGTTTGTACAGTGAATGTATATGTACAGTATGTGTATATGTATGTTTGTACAGTGAATGTATATGTACAGAATGTGCATGTTTGTATAATAAATGTGCGTGTGGATGTACGATTTTTGAGTATGTAAATATGTACTGTATTTGTGTATGTATGTGGGAGCGTAGGTACCTATGTATGTATGTCTGTATGTATGTGAGCATATGTGAATTTGTATGTACAATATATTCGACTCCCAGTGTGCGTGGGAGCCAGAGTACGGCCCCAGCCTCTCCGAGAGCCCAACCCACGAACAGTAGGTGTGGTGCCCAGGGAACCAGGGACCACCTCCCCCACGTAGCCAAGCCGGCCAGCGACAGGAACCCCAGAGCCCGGCCCACCGCGCCGCCCACAAGGGTCAGCAGCAGGCCACAGACAGACGCACCCGGCAGAGGACAAGGCACGAGAAAAGCAGGGGACAGCCATACCCCAAGCCAGCGAGAGACCACACCCCACACCCATCTCCGATGGTTGTGGGGACACTTGGTCTGGCGACCCCCCGCCAAGTCCTCCCTCCGCCCTCCCGTGACTTTTGACACTGCTTGATTTTTGTCTTTTTTTTTGGACATCTGGGATCTGTCCTTAAGGGGGGCTCTGTCATGATCTATGGTCTAAATCATGTTTTGTGTAGTTATGTTCTGTTTTGGACTCCTTTTAGTTCCTGTGTGTGCACCTCCCTGAGTTTGTTTTGGTTGCCATGGTTGCTAATTATGTTCACCTGTCTCTGATTAGTGTTCGGCCGCTCACCTGCTACCCGAGAACTAATCAGAGGCATTATTTAAGCCTGCTTTTGCCAGTCAGTCGGCCTGGTGTCATTATTTGCTTCATGCAACCTGCTACGGAAGTTGTTTGTTTCATGCCAGGGTGTTGTGAGTATTGCTTGTCTCAAGTCCATGCTAAGTGTTAGCTTCTATGTTTCCTGCGCTAAGCTTTTGCCTTAGCTTCCGCGTGCGATCGGCACGCATCCTTTTTGCTTGTCTTGTGTTTTGCATGATTAAGGGACAATAAATAATTCCTACCTTCACGTTTTCGTCCGGAGTTTTCTGTCTGCATTCCTGGGAGAATGACCCCGCATAAAGATGTGACCCCGCCGTGACATTGGGAGCCTTTTTTGAATGCAAATTGCCTACGCTGCCTTCATAATATTTGTGCCGTCTGATTAAACTGGAGTCACATCGACTAAAAAAACCCACAAAATGAGCCACAGTCAAAATAATTGTGGCAACACTAGGATGCACTTTTCTGGTTAATTGTTTTCTTAAGTAGCCACGTTTTGGTATACACACATCAGGAAGAGTAGTGCACTGCATTCATATACATATATTGTACTTATTATGGGCCTGCTGCAATGCAAGCAGCCCATATTATTATTGCTCATACTTCAAATTGTATTGTTATTCTTGTTCCGCACGTTTCTCTTACGTCTACTACGAGACGAACCGGCCAACAAACCCCCACATATGTTATACCATCGGAAAGGTCTTGTTTACGCCAATGGAGGAAATCTAAATTGGGAACATTTCGTGTTACCATGGCAATGCTATTCACGAACAAACAAAAAAAAATGGGCCAATTGAATGGGTACACACCTTTTGTCTAATACGAGACGAACCGGTCAACGAACCCCCATTTACACTTTTTTTTTTCTATTTCCGCAGCCATACACCTTTGAGTCATATAACTTGGTATATGAAACATGCTGACTATTTTCATGCTATCGTTAGCACACATGCTAAGTATTAGCTTTTTTATGTAAACATGCTACTGTTTTAGGCTAGCTCTGTGGCTCATTTTGTACTGTTACACCTAAAACTCATGGATTCAGACACTCGGCACCATCTTCTAAGTATGGTGGCTTCCGGCGACCCCCTGGCCAGAGGTCCATGGCGCAGATAGCAGGCCTTTTTCTAGTTACTATTTTTGTTTTATTTAAATTTTTATACACTAAGTATTCTAGAGTTATCATGTATAGGCTTTTTTTCTGTATTGTTAAAATTGTCATGATCGCTCATGACAGCTTCTGAACAAATGTTAATGGTGTATCTTTGGATATTTACCTGACTATTCTTAATTGAAATACCTTATTTTCTGCCCTTTGCCTACCATCTCTGCATCTTGTGGTCAGGCCACCAGCAATTATGTGCAACAGTGACAAAACTCTTCTTGGAAAGTTTTACAATAAAGTTGAATTGCATAGTTTCTGTAGTTTTTGTTGTGCCAAGTTAATAAGTAAGCTAAGTTTCTTACAAAATAAGAATATCACGTTCAAAGCATGGGCATAATGTACCACCTTATGGAATGTTTACAATGAAAACACAACATAATATTTCTCACAAACCGAGTACAAATTGGTGAAAATTAAAAAATGTAGATCCAAATCTTGTCGTCGGCTATATAAACGACTAACATCTGAAAACATTCTGAAAAAGAAATATTGAGCAAGTCTCATCTCTTTAAAAGAATGTCTTTAAAAGGTCTGACACTCTTCAGAAATCCATAAACCCTGATGCATTTTTCAAAATTTCCTTTTCAAAGTTTATTTTTCCTAAATACAAAACCTTTGGCCCTAATTTAGCTGCATACATATACAGTATGGCCTGCAGCCTCCTCATTAGCAGGCAACAGGTGAATAATGAGGTTACTGTGGAAAAAATTGTCAAGCGTGTGTGCTTCTCTGGTAATTAGTTAATATTTGATGGACAGCCAAGCAACTTGATCCATGTTGTCCATTCAGTGAGACTGCGGCGCTCGAGTGTGAAAATAAAGCAGCAATAAAACTGGAAAGCGTTGTGGCACATCATGCAAACATCCTCTGCAACTGTTTTACACTGCATACAAATTCCTCTCAATATGTATTTCCTTTTGTGAAAGTGGTCGCCTGTCACAGCTACTCCATTGTGGTCATGTTGACTGTGGTCCTGTGTCCAGCACTGTGAAAATTGGAGCTTGAGAAGACCAAATAGGCATGTTATTAGGACACAGACTGTTTGCTGCATCCCCCCAAATGAATATTATCCTTCCTCCCAGAGTGAACCACCTTTTTTCTACTTGTCACTCCCTGCAGGCCATGAATCCAATTTGAGAATCCAATTTAATGGATGTATTCACACTTACCTGTTGCCAGTGATGAGGGAAGGCGGGTGGGCGCGGATGGAAGGACCTGGAATATGCTTCTCATTTTCGTAAAGATCTTGAATTTTTGGTTGTGGTGTGTGTGTGACTGTGTGTGTGCGAGAGAGAGAGAGAGAGAGATGCATCAGGCCAGAAAAATGACATGACTTTTACATACGGTTCTGTTTAATCCTATGTTGTTTACATTTCAGAGGAATCATGTCGCCCATGCCAGGCATAATAACCAGTTTTCCCCTTTTCCACTAAAGAAACAGTCTTAGTAAAAGTGTTTCAACCTTTTTGAAGTTTAATTTATTTTAGTTAAAATAAATCTGTTAATGCAGAATTAAACCCATTTTTTCAGAGATTTTTTTGGCGGCATATATTCTTGGATAGTAGGGGTGTGGGAAAAAAAATCGCGATTCTCACTTTGTGCGATTCAGAATCGATTCTCATTTTTAAAAAAATCTATTTTTTTTAATACTTTTTTTTTTAAATGTTTAAATGTTTAATTTTTTTTTTTTAATTAATCAATCCAACAAAACAATACACAGCAATACCATAACAATGCAATCCAATTCCAAAACCAAACCCGACCCAGCAACACTCAGAACTGCAATAAACAGAGCAATTGAGAGGAGACACAAACACGACACAGAACAAACCAAAAGCAGTGAAACAAAAATGAATATTATCAACAACAGTATCAACATTAGTTACAATTTCAACATAGCAGTGATTAAAAATCCCTCATTGACATTATCATTAGACATTTATAAAAAAATAAATAATGAACAATAGTGTCACAGTGGTTTACACTTGCATCGCTCATAAGCTGTGTCCAATATTTTCACAAAGATAAAATAAGTCATATTTTTGGTTCATTTAATAGTTAAAACAAATTTACATTATTGCAATCAGTTGATAAAACATTGTCCTTTACAATTATAAAAGCTTTTTACAAAATTATACTACTCTGCTTGCATGTCAGCAGACTGGGGTAGATCCTGCTGAAATCCTATGTATTGAATGAATAGAGAATCCTTTTGAATCGAGAAAAAAATAGTTTTTGAATCATAGCTGAGATAGGCTCCAGCGCCCCCCGCGACCCCAAAGGGAATAAGCAGTAGAAAATGGATGGATGGATGGATGGATTTTGAATCGAATCGTGACCCCAAGAATCGATATTGAATCGAATCGTGGTACACCCAAAGATTCACAGCCCTAATGGTTAGCATACTTTTGTTTTGGTTTAGGCTATGTCTACACTAAGTCGTTTAACCCCTTAAATGAATAATTGTTTAGCCTAAGCCCCGTGTCAGCCATACTAAACTATCGTTTAAGGTTCCTCTCCTTGGATAATTTTTTACACGGGTAAGTGCGCCGTGTATTTCTTGAATCTCCGGCTCTTAGCTTTGTATGGACTCATTGATCGTTTACAAACTGAATTCGGAGAAGTAGTGACACCAGAAAGAACGCGCCACAGCCGGCTTTATAACAACCAGAGGTAACCACTGGAAAGATGAAGGCGAGTCATCCAGACATTCTCCTTCTTCTACATGTACAGACGCCTGTGGAAATCACACGTGAATATCTTCAGAGAAGGAAACGCGCGATTGCAGCTATTTTGGATACTACACATCAAAGACGGCAAGAGAACTTTCGAATGTCCAGGTCAGCTGTGATTCAACTTACCGAAAAACTTTGTCCATTTGTCGAAGGAGAGTCAACGAGAATGCGGGCTCCCGTGGATGTGATAAAAATGGTAGTGTGTGCTTTGTATTACCTGGCCGTCGAGGGAAGACTACGAAAAACATCTAATGCTTTAGGACAGGCAGAGCAGACTATCAGTTATTGTCCGCCATGTATGTCACGGACTCAACGTCTAGGTACAGAGTATATAAAGTCACCAAAAACGAATGGACAATGGAGGTGAAGGCAAAAGAGTGAGGAGTGTCCTGACCAGATATCTAGATCACTAGATTGACTGATGTAAAATGTTCTTTATCACATTATTTACATGTCTAATAAAAATGTTATTAATTTATGATGGCTCAGGTGTGGTTCACTACAATAGGGCCCCGCAGCACACTGGATTACAGTTAATTGAAATATCACAACACTGGATATTGTTCAGATAAGTTCGATTTAATTTAAGAACTTGAATGAATGAATAAGTTTATTTCGGTCATATTATCAACCATCAACCATTAACCATTTTGTGTGACCAGTTTAAGAGTACAGATTATTTATATATAACAATCAAACACATTTACACACAAAAAGAAAAGAAAAAGCATGACCGAAAAAGGAATAGGCTGAAACCAAGGCTTATATTTGCCTATCCTATACCTTCACTGAAAATAAGATTACCTGGAACATCAACTTGCACACAAAGCAACACTGGAGGTGACTATGATGTGCGCATTTTCCGCGCATGCGTACTAGGTTGCGTTGAGCCGTCTGACGGAGGGGGTCGAGGGGGTATTAAACAACCATTGTGTGTGTGTGTGTGGACAAGGATAAGGTTAGGTGTGATTTACCCTGGATAATCTTAGTGTAGAAGGGCCTTAGTTACATTATTCCTGTGTTTGGTGTTTGCTTCTCTGTCAGTGCTCCTTCCTCCCTTCTTTATGACTTCCGGTTGGAGTGCTGATTGTTTACACCTGCACCGCCCTGCTGATTAGACTCACCTGCCGGGAAGACTCATTAGGAGTATTTTTATACCTTCTGACGTTGCTGGTTCACTGTTTCCTAATTGCCACAGTGAACAAATTGTATACCTGTGTGGCTCTTTTTGCCTGCCGTTCCTAATAAAGGGACCATGTCACTTGCTGTCTGTGCACCCTGGAGTCACGGCAACAATCGCAATGCGCCACCGTGACATTGCGTATGTTACAAGCCGCGTCTCTCTCTGACATTGCACACTCGCTCATTCAATCGCTAGTTAGGACACATTCATGGCCTCACAGACAGTCGGAAATTCCATCCATTCATCCATTTTCTACCGCTTGTCCCTTTTGGGGTCGCGGGGTGTGATGGAGCCTGTCTTAGCTGCATTCGGGCGGAAGACGGGGTACACCCTGGACAAGTCACCACCTCATCACAGGGCCAACACAGATAGACAGACAACATTCACACTCACATTCACACACTAGGGCCAATTTAGTGTTGCCAATCAACCTATCCCCAGGTGCATGTCTTTGGAGGTGGGAGGAAGTTGAAGTACCCGGAGGGAACCCACGCAGTCACGGGGAGAACATGCAAACTCCACACAGAAAGATCCCGAGCCCGGGGATCGAACCCAGGACTTTCGTATTGTGAGGCACATGCACTAACCCCTGTCGGAAATTGAAACAATATTTTCAAAAATGGCCATTTTGCCCATTACAGTGTTGATAAAATCTCCACAACAAGGAGGCTAACGAGGTCAATGTATGCATTATCTGTGCCACGAATAATTCAACTTTTTGTTAAATGGTTGCTCCTATGGCACTTTTCGCCCACTTCTTTGACTTTCATTATTTTGACGCCGTTGCGTTACATTAGTATCTTTTAAAAAATATATTTTTGTTGATCCACTCAAGTATTTGTTTTTAAATAAAAATGCTGTCTACATTAGCGTCCATCGGTAGCATAGTACTTACTCTCAATATGCAGATGTGCACAGATTATAATTTTTTCAGGCGATTAATGACAATTTTCCTCTTTTCTGACTTATAATGATGTTACAATGTTGGATACTTGTGTTAAACAATGCCTACTCGTCAAATCAAAAAGCTTGAACGCAGTTTTGGATGCCTCTGCACAGTGTTTGAGTATTTTTTAACAGTGGGGGATCAGTGACGACACTGATTGACGGATGTACTAATGTAGGCATTACTAGCATGCACCCCATTCCCCTCATAGTGGTGGGTACGTGGTTTCATTTGCAATCCGGGAACGCCTCCACAAAGGAACATCTTGTCAGAAAAACAGGTTATTAAAGGGACTGTGGAGCAAAAATAAAAATTATCATAGGTCCCCTTTATTGTATAAAGGAATGCCATCACCCAACACTGTTGTTTGAGTCCGAGGCACAGCTGGCTCAGTTAACCTTTAGAGAGAGCTAATCTGCAGATGCCTGAGTGGATAGACACAATCCTCAGCAAATTCTAGAACGAGACACTTTGCCTGCAGCTCCTAACTGCATTTCGCTTTTAAATCTAAAAAAAAATTAAAAAAACAGTTCCATTCCATGTAACTCAAACTGAGAATGCTAATCTACAACACAATGAGCCCTAATGGGTGTTCTGCCCCGATGCCCCTGAGTGAGTGAAAGGTGTTCAGGTGATTAGATTTTGTAACACAGCTTGTTAAGCAACCTAATAGTTATTCATTAGGAGTTGTCTATGGTCTGTTGTCATTGTGGCATTGTACACCCAATAACACTATGTATGTTGTACACTTTTAATCATTGAACTGCCATAGTTAATGTATTGTATTGTTGTACAAATGTTAGGTCAATGGCCAAATAATACATTAAAAAAAAATGGCAGCATTGGTCTTTGCTTTGTTGATTTGATTCGATTTGATTTGGCTACACCCAGAACCACAACCATGATGATGCAATTACACTGCAGTATCTCTGTGTGGAGTTTGCATGTTTTCCCAGAGCGTGTGTGGGTTTGGGGTATGACTGATCATAATTGCATATGTTTCATCTTTACAAGCAGACTAATGAACTGATTTTGCACAATGAGAGAGTAGAGTGACATTTTTGAATAGTTGCTTTTATTGGTGATTCATGTGTGGGCTCAAATCCCACCATTTATAACCCTACTGTGTTTCATCTATTATGTCAACAAAGTGGTACCTCACCTTAAGAGTACCCCAACATAAGAGTGTGTTGAGGTATGAGTTGTCTCTGGGCTAATTGTTATGCTTTAAGTTACAAGCAAAAATTAGATTTAAAATTAGTTGGCATAGCAAACGTCACATTGAACCCATTTTGGTCTTACTTTCTAACATTATCTTATACATTGCAAAAAAAAAAACAGTTGTTAAAAGAAAAGAAAAGAAATACTAAAATCTAGTGAAATCAACCAGCTGCATGGACAGATAACTTTACTTGGCAAGTCATCCAAAATGTCAGCACGGTGGAGGCCAGTGGTTAATGCATGTGCCTCACAATAAGAAGGTCCTGGGTTACCAGGTACCAGCACCTCTCGCGACCCCGAGAGGGACAAGCGGTAAAAAATGGATGGATGCAGGAAGTCATCCGAAATCATCCATCCATCCATCCATTTTCTACCGCTTATTCCCTTTGGGGTCGCGGGGGGCGCTGGAGTATATCTCAGCTACAATCGGGCGGAAGGCGGGGTACACCCTGGACAAGTCGCCACCTCATCGCAGGGCTAGCACAGATAGACAGACAACATT
Source organism: Nerophis lumbriciformis (assembly GCF_033978685.3). NCBI lineage: Eukaryota > Metazoa > Chordata > Actinopteri > Syngnathiformes > Syngnathidae > Nerophis > Nerophis lumbriciformis. The sequence continues at coordinate 22,373,202 of NC_084555.2, read as the reverse complement.
CACGCTCACATTCACACACTAGGGCCAATTTAGTGTTGCCAATCAACCTATCCCCAGGTGCATGTCTTTGGAGGTGGGAGGAAGCCGGAGTACCCGGAGGGAACCCACGCAGTCACGGGGAGAACATGCAAACTCCACACAGAAAGATCCCGAGCCCGGGATTGAACCCAAGACTACTCAGGACCTTCGTATTGTGAGGCAGATGCACTAACCCCTCTTCCACCGTGCTGCCTCATCCGAAATCAATATTTGTATATTTATAAATTGTTTAAGCTTGAAATAAGTATTTTATAGAATATAATATATCTTTACTGTCATTGTACATTGTACAAGGAAATTGCAAGCAAACTAATTTAGTGCAAATTCATAATGATATATAAAAAACATAAGAAGATGTATTATGCAAACAAGCATTATTCAACTTGCAATTCTTAAATTAAGTACCCTCGAGATGTTGCAGAATCTTTAAACAATATTTTCGATTTGGGGGAAAAAACAAAATATTTTTTATGAACAGTTATTTTCTGAATTTTAAAATGTTTAAACTACAATAGGAAACATATACATATCCATGCTGAAGTTAAGATTAGTCGATGACTAAATAAGTAAATAACTCTTAAAACTAGGGACATTTCTAAAAATATATTTTTTTGTATTTGGATATTTTTTTCTCTCCAATATTTCAGATGTTCTTTTTTTTCTTCTGCCAATCAAGTAACCCAGAAACATTATATATACAATAAAATAAAAATAATAATTTAGAGAAAAAAAATGTCAGCCTAATTTTCTCCGATTTAAGGAGTATCTCTCATCCAGCGTGTGTGGCAAGGAGGCGCTGTCGCCTTCCAATTCAGCACAATGAGTCTTCTGGCCAACAAAAATGCTACCAAGTTCTTTATGGATTTGCTAAGAGAAGACGACAAAGGTGCTGCCTCAAATAGTCCGCTTAGAGGATTCGGGTCAATGTTTTTGCCAATTACCAAAGACAAAAGTATTAAATATTTCAGTCCAATAACTACACAGGGATGGGCAAAGCCAAAACATATGTATTAAGTTAGCTGGAGAATGTTGACAATGATCACATAATACGTTATTCCGTCATATATCTTAGTCAGTTGGACCTTGGTATATTAAGTACCATGTATTAGCTGGCATTGAACAAGGCTGTGTCTAGCAGAAATAAAATACTTATGAACTCTACTTAAAATCTCTGTCCAGTTATCCTTAAGTCACCCTAAATTTAATTAATTGAATTCAGAGACTGTAAATACATCTAATTGATCCTTTTAAAGTCGGAAATTATGTAAAAAAAAAAAAAAAAAAATGCATCCAAATCTGTGTCAGTCGGTAAATTTGGAAACCTGGGGAATGTATTAAACAAAACTGCGGATCTGTAAAGAAACCACATTTTTAATCTTGGCAAGTGTCACATAATTTGCCGTGAAGCTCGAGATGGACATCACCATTAGACGGAAAAAGGGGAATGTGAAGGACAGTTCTGAGAAGATGTGGATGATATTCATTAAATTAAAGAAATAAATCATCAAAAGCATAACCAAGCGTATAGTCGACTTGGTGATGCAATTCGAGTGAATTAATGCTCATCTGCGCTAGGGTTGTTCTGATACCAATATTTTGGTACCATTATCAAAATTTATTTTCATACTTTTCAAAATAAAGGGTACCAGAAAAACAATTAATTATTGCCTTTATTTTAACATAAAATCTTATGATCCATTAAACATTTGTTTCTTTTTGCAATCAAAACACTATATTGGCAATAAAAAAACAGTGAACACACTAGACAACTTCTTTTTTTAGTGTTAAATAGGCAAACAACGGCTCCTAATTTGGCTGCTGACGTATGCAGTAACATATTGAGACATTTCTGGTTGTATTATTTTGTCAAAATTATGAAGGACAAGCGGTAGAAAATGGATTATTAACTACTTGTCGCACCAGTCGTGACATCTGGTCAGTATGGTTTAGGTTACATTTTATGTGGTGATTATCTGTTGGTTTGTGTTTTATGCATCTTTTTTGTATGTTGGGGTTATATGTTTCAGTGCCAGCACTTCCAGGGCGGAGTGTGGAGTGCTCCCATCAGCAGGGGTATTTAGTCCGGTCATGCCCAGCTGGTAGCATTGGGAGATTCATTCTGCTTTACCCACGCCAAGCCGCCTCCTCCCGTGTTTACGAGCTCTACCTTCGTAATCCGGAATCCTTGTGAGTTTCCGCCGCACCTTCTTCCTTTGCCGGCACGACCTCAACATTTGGGTTTGTTACTTTTCACTCTTCCATTTTTCTTGGTGCCCCCTCCAGGTTGTGGCACCATAGTTTTTTGTGACTGCCTGCCGTTCTTGTTATGTGTACAGGAGGAAGGAGACGGCAAATACAGGAGGGACGGCGTATACACTCTATTTATGTATATATAAATATATATATACCATATATATAAATATCAAATAATAATCTTAATAAACTGGAGAATGAAATGTGACAAATCCAAAAGTGTATGGTGTGCGACTATGTGTGGGAATTAACTGTTGTGTGTTACCGGAAGTGTTGAGCGAGAGGCGGAAGTCCCGGAGGGGAAAGGCAGGCTCGAAGGTCCATGAGACAGGCAGGTAGTCGAGGGAAACAGAGAGGCGTCAAAGGTCCGTATCCAGGTGGGAGGTCGAGATCCAAGAGGCAGCCAGGGAACCAGAGGAACGCAGGAAGACAAGACACACAGCTCGTAACGTGGGAACGAAAGCAGGCTGCACGGAGGATGACAAGGAGGACACGAGACAATTCAACACGATGGGGTAGAACACATAGAGAGAGCAAGAGTACATAGAGCTTGATAATCTCTTACTGTACAGGAACAGATGACTATGTTCTCGCCCGGGATCGCAGGTTGCGCCGGCTTATGAAGGCAGGTCTCATCATCAGCTTCAAGTGTGTTGATTGCAGCTGCTTGCTGCAGCCGGACTGGCGCGCACCTTGCGCGCTCTTGGAGGCGAGCTCAGCAGGGCGCACAGATGAATGCGCACTGACGTGCGCCCGGGCCATGACAGTTCTGTGTATTTTTGTTACTAAAGACTGTCAATTTACCGCTTTGCCGGCGCATCTTTGTACTCCACCTCCTCTGTGTTTCACACCCTAGACACTATCTACACTTCTGCACTTATTTTACATAAGTTTTGGGTGATACTCCACAATTTGTCCAATACCAAGTAATCACATGTTCATACAATGGTAATACTTAAAGTTCTCCTGTGTCCAGGGACATTTTTTCTGGGTATATAAACAATAAAAATGACAAAATATTTTGTGATAGTAAAGAGATGTAATCATTGTAGTTGTTATGGTACAGTGGGGGAAGGAGACGGCACAGAGGCAGGGACGTCGTTTAGCTCTACGTGTATTTATTATAACAAGGAATGAGGTGTGTAACTAGTGATGGGTCCGGCAACACCGATGCATCGGCGCATGCGTCGAGCTCATAGAGCAAAACCCTGTGTCGGTGCGCGTACCGCTTTTAGAAAGTCACGTGACCGATCATGAGCTGTTTCGGTCACGTGACCGATACGCAAACTGTGTCGCACTGACGCCTCCTCTGTGCCCTGTGAGCGGGTCTTTTCTACAGCCGGAGAAATAATAACTAAGAAAATAAATCGTCTAAAATGTAATACTTTGGAAAAAATGTTTTTTTTTTTAAATAAAAATGTGTAAAAAAAAAAAAAAAAATTCCCAGTCCACAAGCATCCTCATTCACAACACGTTCTCTTAGATTTCCATGTTATGATACATGTTCACATTATTTATTGACTGTATCTAAAAAAGATAAAAATATATTTTTATTTAAATGAAGATATGAAATAATCCGAAATGAAATACAATGACTTGGATTATATTATTGTATATACTGGGTCATAAAATCAGTGTCAGCTGAGTTGGTCCATAGGTTGCCTGTAGGGATTTTTAATGTCCAGCAGATGTCAGTATTTAGTGACACAGTATCGACACAGTATCAATACAGTTTTGCAATGTGTCGAAACGCTTCATGACGCCTCATCAACCCATCACTATGTGTAACTAATCCAAATATGTGTGGTGAGACTACGTGAGGCGATTATATGTTGAGTGTTACCGGGAGGTGTTGGAGGTGCGTGTTGACACAGGTGTGGAAGTCCAGAAAGGGCAAGGTAGGCTCGGAGGTCCAGGGACAGGCAGGAGATCAGGGGCTGGAGCGAGGTGTCAAGGTCCGTGTCCAGGCGAGAGGTCGAGATCCAGGAAGGCAGCCAGAGAACCAGAGGGAATTCGGGGAGACGAGACACACAGCTCGAAACCAGGAAACGGAGGAACGCTGCGGGATGACGACACAGGACACGAGACGATGAGCACAGAGGAGGAGAAACACAGAGAGAGCGAATGCACATAGAGCTAAAGACGTGTAGGAGATGCGGCTGCAGCAGGAGAGGAACGCCCGTGGGCGTGTCCCGAGGCGCGCTCAGCGGAGCGCACCGAGGATTGTGCAGCGGGATACGCTCGCACCGTAGGAGAGTAGGAGCAGGAGCGTGCCCAGCGGTGCGCGTCGAGGAATGCGTGGCGGCCTGTGCTCGCGCCGTAACAGTAGTATTGACTATGCACAGCGTTGCAGTCGATGTCTGTGTAGATCCAACCATGGCATTTGTTTACATTCAGGAGTCCTAGCTTGCTGTTAGCGGTGAGCTATTGTATCCTCCTACGAGGTGTAGTGAAGCATGTTTAGCTATTCCTCGTCCTGCAGGGATGATACTTGTAAGAAACTTACTTTATTTGTCGCCATGGAGGCGAGGATTAGTGATTTAGAAGTAGATAAAACACTGCGGACGGACGTTACCCACTTGCTAGCATTGTTTTAAAGCACCTCAGCCTTTGTAGTTTCACCTTTACCGTTAGTTTTGAAGCCAGAATACGTCCATTCTCCCTCTTTTGTCTCCACACCGTTTCTGCTTGCAAATACTGCCTAACATGCACCTCTGCTTATAATGATTCCCGGGCGCGGGCACCGCTGCTGCTCACTGCTCCCCTCACCTCCCAGGGGGTGATCAAGGGTGAGCTGCTCACTGCTCCCCTCACCTCCCAGGGGGTGATCAAGGGTGATGGGTCAAATGCAGAGAATAATTTCGCCACACCTAGTGTGTGTGTGACAATCATTGGTACTTTAACTTTAACTTAATTACAAGCAATGTCACGACGTGACGATGGCGTGCCATCATGACAGGGGGGAAAAAAGTACCGGTATTTTTCAGAAGCAGTATTGTACCATATTGTTCATGAGTACCGCGGTACTTTGAGTACTGGTATCCCGTACAACCCTAGTCTGCACCGTACTGAAACAGGAGGAGTGGAAAGCCCCAGCCAAGGACGTAAAAATAATTTGAAAATGTCAAATAATTATTCAATGAAAATATGGAAAAGCTGCTGATGACGTGTTTGACGGCCAAGCAGCTTGAAGGAAATTCAGTAGAAAGGTTGTTTTTCTTTTTAAAAGGCATTTTACATGTTAAAATTAGGCACCATTGATTTCAATGGCAGACGTTGATTTGAGATACCAGAGTTAAGACCTTCGTCCCAGAACCAATTAAGCTTTTATGGCGAGGTACCCACTGTGGTTATTATACAGGCCGAAAGGTGCATTTTTGAAATATGACCATATTTAGAATAATTCTATAGGCTTTACCTGGATATATTACCTTCAGCAGAGTGATGCATCCTGCCCCTTCTTTCCCCTTCTACTTCTACCAAAGCAGTTTCTCAAAATGTTCTCATTTGTACAAAAGGAGCCCTGGGAACAGTTAATAAAAAAAAAAGTCTATATGTTTTTATTCCCTTTATGTCTTAGGTGCATTATTTTCCCTGTCGATGCACTCTTGTCAGCATACACCCTGCAGTGTGTGTGCCACCTATTTGATATGCTGACGATTAGGTTGGGGCCGCAGTGGGTAGTGCTTTTCTCAGATAACAGCAACTGTATGCATGAGGGGAAAACCATCAGGGATGACTTTTCCTAATCCTGAGAGCGAGCAATCATTTCTGTGGCACTACTTCATAGGGCATGAGGAGCGAGGCCGTATGCCGCTGTGTGCAAGGAGACAATAAAGACGTTTGTCTCTTCAGCACCGCGGACAGTGACAATGGGGCCAACGTTCATCGGAACTGACTGTGCATAAAATCAAACACATTTTCCCCTCTCTTGCACAATATGAGATAATACGAGTGACAGTGATGTTTCAGAGGACCCTTGAGGGTTTTTTTGTTTGAAGACGTTGAAAAAAATGTGTTACATCGTTGATTCATGTTTGGTGTGCCTGAAGAAAGTTGAATGTACCTACTAGGGTTGTACCGATACCAAAAACATGTCAAGACACTTTCCCAAACCAATCTCACACTTTTTCGGCTTCAAAATAAAATCACTACGCTATACATGAGGTTGAACTACATTGACTAAATAAAAATGTCTTACATTACGATCATGCTTTGTCAGAGATGTTTTGTAAAGTTAGTCTGTGTACCGGTACCAAAATGTACAGTATATTGATACTTTTTGATACTTTTCCAAATAAAGGGAACTACGAAAAATTTCAATATTGGCTTTATTTTAACAGAAAATCTTACAATACATTAAACATATGTTTCCTATTGCACTCAAAGAACAATTTTACAAGGTTAAAATATAAATTAATGGGCACAGTGGCCTGGTGGTTAGAGTGTCCGCCCTGAGATCAGTAGGTCGTGAGTTCAAACCCCGGCCGAGTCATACCAAAGACTATAAAAATGGGACCCATTACCTCCCTGCTTGGCACTCACCATCAAGGGTTGGAATTGGGGGTTAAATCACCAAAAATGATTCCCAGGCGCGGCCACCGCTGCTGCTCACTTCTCCCTTCACCTCACAGGGGGTGATCAAGGGTGATGGGTCAAATGCAGAGAATAATTTCACCACACCTGGTGTGTGTGTGACAATCATGGGTACTTTAACTTTAACTTTAATTAAACACATTGAGCTTTTCTTGTTGCACTCAAAGAACAATTTACAATTTTCCATATTACGTATAGTCTGCCATAATCAAGAATTAGATTAGAATAGAATAAAACGCTTTATTGACATTATGTTGAATGTTTAATGATTTATGGTTGCCACTCCTAGTCTGTGCTTTACCAAAAATACATTTATTAGTAAGTACTAAAAACAAAACTATGGATAAATGTTCACAGATAAGCCATAAAACACAGGTAAAACACACATATGTTAAAGATAACACACAAATTGTAGCAATTTCTTACAAAATTCAGTAATTTCACTTGCATGAGTTGACGCTAATTGGGCGGTCTTATATTTGGCATCCAGCCAAGCAGATGTGTGTGTTTACGTTAACTTATGAGAGTAGCTTGTGTGTGTTTGCGAGGATGGCAACGTGTTGGCTGAGTGACGTCAGTGAGCGAGTGGGCAAGTAAAGAGAGAGAGAGGTAGCACATGCACTTCACAGTAGAGTGATGAACGGGTCTGGTTGTGTCCTGCAAAACTAGTAATAAAGCAACCAGATTGTCACGAATCGGCGGCCTCGTCACAACCCGAAAGCAGAGCTTAGCAGACCCATTGCCGGGTAAAGTGAAGGGTGTTACCCTGAAAGAAAACATCGACCTTGAAGGGAACGTCTGTTCTGTGTTCCTCGGCACCGGAGCCGAACAGCAGGAAACGTGTAACAACTACATTTTTACCTGTCACTCTTTATAACTCCTTATGAAGATCTGAATGCTTACTATTTAAATTTCTACCTAAGCTTGAAGCAAAGGTGGTAATACTAATCGCTGCATTTGGCGTGGCGTGTTTTAAAGCAACATTTTCAGCGCGACGCCTCCCTGTTTAAAGCGTCACCTTTGTTGTTCATTTTGAAGCCCAAATACCTCCATATAGCACTTCAACATCCTCTTTTATTAACCAGTAGAACTGTCGGGTTTTGCCATTCATCCTTTCCAAGAAGCTATTGCTTGTATAGACTTTGTTCTGTGCGTTTTGACACACTCAACATCATGCGCCTCCACTTTGTAGTCACCCCCGCACAGCGAGCATTCGGATGAAAGAACGGTACCGGTATTTTTCAAAGATAGTATTGTACCCTTTCCTATTAATTAGTATTGCCGTGCTTTATTAGTACCGGTATACCGTAGAACCCTACTACCTACAATGAACCATTCAATCGTACCCTTAAACCAACGCTATATCTGTCAGAGATATAAATATTCTCTAGGGTTGGTTGTCACACATTTTACTCTCGTGTGACTTGCTCATCATCAAGACATCTGTCAATATTCATTCGTACGATTCCCTTCCGCCATTCTAGTCCCAGCTGTTGTGTCCTTGGGCAAGACACTTTGCCCACCTGCTCCCAGTGCCACATACACTTGTTTAAATGTGGCTAAAAGATGTAGAAAATGGGTTTGAAAAGCGCTATATAAATATAATTCACAAATTATTTTTCACATTGTGAAAATCGCAATGTTTTCTTAATGGGGAAAATATTTTAAGAAAGCCGAACTAAATTATAAAGTTTAACTGCATTAATAAATTATAAAATATTTATTTAAATTAGGGATTGGCACCTGCATTAAAGGTCATATCCTGTTGCAGATTAAACATTGGCTCAGGAAACAATTAGTCAAGCAGCAATTAGGGCGGACTCAGCCAAACTCCCTCTAAGTATTGTTGCAATTATCAACAGCAACAAAGCAAGTATGTTTGGTAGAAAACATTCAAACATAAAGTAAGCCTAACACTTTCAAAAATCACTTGGATATGCCATAGACATGTTACTAATAGCATTAGCGCTTTTACATGGCAATTTAAATACCTCTAAATTTGGTAGGGAAAACTACAACTAAGCTGAATGTTCATGGAAAAAGCCACATATGACAATAAAAAATAAAAGTTTACAATTAACATTTATTAACACACACATACACCCTAGTGCCAAAAGTATGTACTGTTGAGTACCAGTATCGATTCCTAGGTACCGAGAATTGGAACTGTATCGGTTCAAATGTGAAAGGTACTCATCCCTAATCTTAATCAAACTTAACACAAAATGAGGGAGGAACATGGACAGGAAACATCTTTGGGCCAGCCTACTGTATAAATGTATGAGTATACAATGACAACCAACCATAAAGAGAGCGGGACGACCAAATCAAACTGGAACTTCTTGCTAGCATAAGGGCTAACAAGTGCTGAATATTTTCAATTTCACATGATAAACACAAAAAGTCCTCTCACCTCAAATTCAACCGTCTTATTTTTGAAGACTATGTAGAGTAAAGCTTAAAATGCTTACATTTGCATTGACACGCTCCATTGGTTTAACGTTTATCATTGTCGTCCTAGTTGTTGAAAAGTTTTTACTACGTTACTTCTGTAGTTAAAGTATGGACGTTGTTAATTAAAAACCACAATCTTATTGGTCAATTACTGGTGCTCCAAGCAGAACTTTATTACATTAAAAGGACCCACAGCGTGTAGTTAACAGAAATTACACTAACAAGTTCTCTTTAAGTAGGATTTGCTCTTGTAAATGAATCTGGCAGTCATGTCATAATATCAATTAGCTTTTGAGTAATGGGTATAACTAACAGTACTTGAAGACCCCATTTCCATCGCCAGACTCGATACGTCGCCCCCTCTTGGTGTGATGCCATCTACTTTGTAACAAAAACGAAAAATAAACAGGAGCAAACAAATACGAGACTGACACAGTCAAAAACTGTTGCGCCTCCACTCAGCAACACCTGAGCAAGATCCCAGCCCCTCCCTAAGTAGACTGGCACTTGGCCTTGAGCCAACCCCTTTAGTGACGTCATGAATTTGACGGACAGAAAGAGTAAATGGCTCTAACACACCAGCCCCTAATTGCTACTGGCATGATGAACAGAGCAATTGAATTAAAAATAAATACATAAACATAGAGCCATAATACCAAAACAAAATCCTTTTTCTTTGGTTTTCATGTTCCCTTTTGCAATAATGCAGTTATTTTACTCCATACCTTTCACATAGAAGGCACATCTTTGTTATGGGTGTTTCGATTATGCTCGTTTTGGTTTGCAGACTGAGCGTACAAGGCCTTTCCTATCAGGAAAGGTTTCCAGTATTCTTCAAAGTATCCAACTTCCTCTTAGTGCTGAAGCATCCACTACTGCAAAGATATGTCCTGGCGTGAAACATCCTTTTTCATTTGTCCACTTTTGTCGCTCTTGTAGCAACGGAAAATACTCGAGAATCCACCTTTTCCAAAAAAGGTCAGCGATATAGACTCTGCCTCCATCTTCTCTTTGAGTAAAGATCCTTGTATTTTCTTTCTGCTTCCAAAACTTTGAGTCTTGTCTTTTCCATTTCTCTCTTTTTCTTCTCCTCTTGTTGCTGCTGGAGAAGTGCTTGCTCCAAGGCTCTTTGTCTATCCAGCTCTAGAGCTCTCTCTCTGGCCAGAGCTTGCTCTCGCTCTTCCTGCTTTTTGGCCAAAGCATGTTCTCTCCTGCCTCTCCTTTTCCAAACTGCAAAGCTTTTCTTGCTCCTCTTTTTCAATGCGGAAGCTTTGAGCCCACTCATAGGACTTTTGGGCTGAATGTGTTCCGCCAATGCTCTGGTTGATAAGCGGTTCCTCCAACCTGTTAACGATTGTGTGGTTAACAGTAACTGTGGGGCTCCCATTATGCTGGTTGTTGCCTTGTATTGGCCCAAAAATTTCTGACAGCATAGGGTCCGTCTCCGTGGCTGTTAATCACCTCCCATGGTTCCATTAACTTGGAGGCGTTGGTACCAATCAACAGGTCCATGATCAGGGGCGCCGCTAGGGATTTTGGGCCCCATGAAAATAATCTTTACAGGGCCCCCAATACAGTGTCATTATTTTTTCTGTATTATAATTTCATCATCATTAGGGGCCTCTCTGGACCCCCCTCCATCATGGGCCCCTAGAATCCGTCTCCTTTACCCCCCCTTTTCGGCGCCCCAGTCCATGATGACAGTTGGTCGAGGGATTTTGATGCCTTTGAGGTAAGGCCACTTATCTAGCTCTGCTTCATTGATCAGATTGTTAGTACACGCAGGCATCTGCCTTTGAGTGAACACATCAGGAAGCTCAAAAAACTTACTGCCAGTAAGATTAGAGATTTTCAGGCCATTTACGTGTCAAGACTTGGTCTTGGGTGTATGCTTTTCCGGGATGCAACGGAAAGTTGGCTCGGGCGAGACGGGAATGTAAGTACATTTTTATTTAAACTACAAAAACAGGAAGTAAACAAAAGGCGCGCACAATGGCGGAGAACAAACTATGAAACCAAATACTTGCACAAAGGCAAAAACTATGAACAACAAAAAACACTAACTGTGGAAATAATAAACAAAACTTACTTGTCATGAACAAAAAGGAGCAGCGTGAACGATGGACATGAAAAAATAGCAGCAAGGGTCTTAAGGCTGTGTGGAGAGTGTGCAGAAGCATAAATGTGGAGATGTCGTCAGAACGACAAACTGAAACAATGAACTTAAATACTATAGACATGATTAACGAAAACAGGTGCGTGACTCAAAATGTGAAACAGGTGCGTGACGTGACAGGTGAAAACTAATGGTTGCTATGGTGACAAAACAAAAGTGCACAAAAAGTCCAAAAACCAAAACGAACATGACCAAAACAAAAACATGATCACACAGACATGACAGAGCCCCTCCCTTAAGGACAGATACCAGATGTCCAAAAAGAAAAAAAAAATAACAAGAGTCATGGGAGGGCGGGAGGGGGACATGGCGGTGGGTTGCCAGCCCAAGTGGCCCCGAATCCACCGAGGCATAGTCATGTGGCGGCGGCGAGTGGAACGCCGCTGCAGCAGGCGAGGTGGGCGACCCGGGACGGGCCACATTCGTGGCCGACTGGGAGGTGGGCGCACTTGGTGTGGCGGGCGACCAGGTAGCGGCCATATCCGTGGCCGACGAGGAGGCAGGCGCGTCGTCATCGTGGCAGGCGGCGAAGCTCGGCGAAGCTCGGCGAAGCTCGGCGAAGCGCGTCAGGCCGCGGGTCTTGGTCTTGGCGTGGGTCTTGGTCTTGGCGTGGGTCTTGGTCTTAGTCTAGGCGTGGGTCTTGGTCTTGGTCTTGGCGTAGGTCTTGGTCTTGGTCTTGGCATGGCGGGTCTTGGTCTTGGTCTTGGCATGGCGGGTCTTGGTCTTGGGCTTGGTCTTGGCATGGCGGGTCTTGGTCTTGGTCTTGGTCTTGGCATGGCGGGTCTTGGTTTTGGTCTTGGCATGGCGGGTCTTGTTCTTGGTCTTGGCATGGCGGGTCTTGGTCCTGGCATGGCAGGTCTTGGTCCTGGCATGGCGGGTCTTAGTCCTGGCATGGCGGGTCTTAGTCCTGGCATGGCGGGTCTTGGTCTTGGTCTTGGCATGGCGGGTCTTGGTCTTGGCATGGCGGGTCTTGGTCTTGGCATGGCGGGTCTTGGCGTGGGTCTTGGTGTCGTGGAGCTGCGACTGGCGGCACTTGACGTGGAGCTGGTACCGGAGCTTGGCGTGGTGCGGCTAGGCGTGGTGCGGGTACTGGAGCCTGCCGTGGAACTTGGCGCGGTGGGTCTTGGCGTGGTGCAGCGACAGGTGCTAGCCGTGGTGCAGCGACAGGTGCTAGCCGTGGTGCTGCGACAGGTGCTAGCCGTGGTGCTGCGACAGGTGCTAGCCGTGGTACAGCTAGCCGTGGTGCAGCGACAGGTGCTAGCCGTGGTGCTGCGACAGGTGCTAGCCGTGGTGCTGCGACAGGTGCTAGCCGTGGTACAGCTAGCCGTGGTGCTAGCCGCGGAGCAGCTAGCCGTGGTTCTAGCTGTGGTGCTGCTACTGGAGCTAGCCTTGGCTCTGGTGCTAGCCGTGGTGCAGCTACTGGTGCAGGTGGAGGTGGCCTAGCTGGGGGTTGCGGCTTGACATGCCGAAAGACCGGTGGTGGTGGCCGTGCTGGAGGCTGTGGCTTGGCAGGTCGAAAGACTGGCGGTGGCGGCCATGCTGGAGGCTGTGGCTTGGCGTGGTGATGCTGAGCCACCCCACCTGAACAATTCCCAGCCCTAGCCCCCCCCTCAAGGGGCGGATACCAGACGCGCTCCCTGCGGTCTGGAGCCCTCTCTAGGGGTGGGCGGAGGGAGGCAGAAACTTCCCCTTTAAATTGTCCAAAATGTCTATTTTCTACCTGTGATTTTGTGGGTGAAAAAAATGTTTGTGTGACTTGGGTGTGGCTTGAGTCCTGGGGAGCGGGGAATCAAAAGAAAAAGAATTCAGAAAAAAAAAATCCTGGTCTTTGACGTCATCCGGGCGAAGCCGGGCTGGCTGCTGCTTGCTTCCGCCCGGAGGGGGAGGGGCTTGTGGGAGCGGCGTGTCCTGCCGGCTTGTGGAAGTTCTTCCTGAAGTCCTTCGTCGGGAGCGGCGCTTCCGGCACTGCGCTGCGTCCCCGCATTCCTGGGACCAAATGGAGTCTCTGTACTCCACGGAGGAGTAGCGCAGAGTTTCCTCTTCCATCGCGCGGAGGACCGCCCAAGAAGCCTCATCTAAATTGTCCAACTCTCGTGCGGAAAAGCTGGTCTGCTGACGACATACTGTCAAGACTTGGTCTTGGGTGTATGCTTTTCCGGGATGCAACGGAAAGTTGGCTCGGGCGAGACGGGAATGTAAGTACATTTTTATTTAAACTACAAAAACAGGAAGTAAACAAAAGGTGCGCACAATGGCGGAGAACAAACAATGAAACCAAATACTTGCACAAAGGCAAAAACTATGAACAACAAAAAACACTAACTGTGGCAATAATAAACAAAACTTACTTGGCATGAACAAAAAGGAGCAGCGTGAACGATGGACATGAAAAAATAGCAGCAAGGGTCTTAAGGCTGTGTGGAGAGTGTACAGAAGCATAAATGTGGAGATGTCTTCAGAACGACAAACTGAAAACAATGAACTTAAATACTATGGACATGATTAACGAAAACAGGTGCGTGACTCAAAATGTGAAACAGGTGCGTGACGTGACAGGTGAAAACTAATGGTTGCTATGGTGACAAAACAAAAGTGCACAAAAAGTCCAAAAACCAAAACGAACATGACCAAAACAAAAACATGATCACACAGACATGACACAACGCTGCTAGGGACCGCCTTACTGTGCCCCATGGTGCGCAAGTGGATTTTTGTTCTTTGGCCTTCTGTGTTTAGCCTGTTCCGTAGCTGTTCAGAACAGAAGGTCCCTGTGCTTCCTGGATCTAGGAAAGCATATGGACTATCTTGCTGCCTTTTGAGCACTTCACTTGAACAGGCAGAATAGGTAAAATCCCATAGTTGCCAGCCCCTGTATGGCCACAAGTTGATGTAGTGAAAATCTTTGCTTCTATCTTTGGCAGATGGCTATTTCCTCCACTTTCCAGATGCCTCCTGTCAATATGTAGCACTTAGGGACGTGTCTTGTTGCAGTAAGAGCAAGTGATGCGCCTGTCGCAACTCTTGCTCAGGTGCCCTGTGCACAGGCAACAAAAACATAGGTCTTTTTCTTTTAAAAAGTCAAGCTTTTCCCTGTCTGCCTTCTTTCCCAGTATTGGACAGTGCTCCAATGCATGTTCACTTTTACAGTAAAGACAGGAAATAGTGTTTGTCTTGGAGAAGTAGATGCCTCTGTTCACAAACTTATCCAGCTGTGGATCCGGTTTAGGTTCAGTGGCAACTGCCACCTGAGTTGCGAAACTGCTTCTTATGAATTGTGATTTGCTTTGATGTATAGGCTTGGGTTTGGTTATTGTTTTATTCCGAGGAATGTCCTGAATGTCGCCAAAGACAGGATCTGAAGCAATTCTGACCTGCTGTTCAATCAATTTCTCAATGTCTGTGAAACGAGCGCGTCGCTTTTGTGTGTCAACAATGTCAGCTGCTTTTCCTCTCCACTGGTCCCTTAATTTGTAAGGAAGCTTTTGTATGAGCATCTTCATGCTAGCTGGCATATTGAACTCGTCCAAGTACTGCAGCTCTTCCATCGCATTGGAGCATTCTCGCAAGTACAATGCATAAGCTTGGAGATTTTTCACATCCTCAGATTTGATGTTTGGCCAAACCATGATTTTGTCCAGGTAGGCTGCTGTTATTTTTGAAGGATTTCCGAAGTGTTACCTTAGTAGGCGTTTTGCTGTAGCATAGCCTCTCTCTGTAGGCATATGGAGGCAACTGCGCACCAAATCTCTCGGCTGTCCTTTGGTAAACTGCTCCAGATAATATAAGCAGTCACCACAATCATTGGTTTTTGCCTCTACATAATGCTCAAATTATTTTATGAAAGCCTGAAACTGCAATGGGTCACCTTCAAAAACCGGAATGTGTCTGTGTGGAAGTAATTGGGAGGTTTGAGCTTGAACCAGGAGTACCATCAATTCATTTTGCCTTTGTAACACAGTGTGGAATTCACCTGGTATTGTGTTATTGCCTTGAAATGATTGAGCTGCTTGAGGTAAATGTTGCCTTGATTGGTTTTCCACAGGATCCAAAGTTGATGAGCGAAGTGGTTGTTTGTTTGGTTGAGGGTGTGAATGAACCTTGTTTGGGGCATTCTTGGCTGTGTGAAGCTCTGAAGGAGCAACTTTAACAGACTGCTGAAGTTGTTCTACAGGCTGTGCAGGCATTTTTCTCAGTTTTGTCCCTTGCCTATTATAGGACTCCATTCCATCTGACTTTTTGCTTCTGCCAGAAACACTGGCTTCGTGGAGGACAGACAATTTAGCGTTGTGGGCTGCTATTTGAGCATCTAACTCCATTTGCTCCTTTTTCCTCCTTATGGCCTCTGCTTGTTACCTCTTTAGAGCTGCTGCCTGCACCTCCAATGCATGAATGTCTTTTAAAGCAATAGCACGGGCAATAAGTACTGCCTCATCTGCCTCTGCTATTATACGAGCAGAAGAAGTGCAAGACCTTTTGCTTTTGTTTGAGGCTGTGGAATTATTGAGCTTTGATAAGACATTGGATTGAACATTTGAAATGCTGTCGTGGGGTCGTACACTTTCATTTTCAAAACCATCAACAGCAGAACCATCATTTTCAACCTCATCATCATCATCAATGTCATCATCATCATTTTGAGAATACATCAACCTGTCAACCTTGTCAATAAAACCATCGAAATTCAACATTTATGCTTTGTACCATGTCTCATGTTTAGTACACTCATCATCTGGCAACAGAGACAACAACGTTTTGTGCACTTTTCTGGTTTCATGATAAAAACCCATAAACCTGCTAAATTCCTCCTTTAGCTCATGTGAACGTGTTTCGTCATTTAACACAGCAATGACCCCCTCTTTCAGCGTTGAGAGTATTTGCAACTTTGATTTTCTTTCCCCCTGCAAACTTTCAATTTTGTGACCTAGAGCCTTGGGTGTCATTTTTACCACACGTTTTTTCCCTACAACCCCTTGCCCAACATTGTCACATTCAGCCAATGTGTTCCCTCCTCCTCCATTTTGAAAAGTCAAAGTTTTTCAACCCGCGCGCAAGTCAAGTCAAATAGTCACCAATGCATTGGATTGTTCAATATTTGTGTGCACACATTTTAACAATGGCCGTTTTGTTTATGTCGGCGCGCCGCTAAAACATACCACACACGTGTAGGACTGTCTCAACGCTGCTCCGCGTCGTCCTCCACGCACGGCACGCACGCACGCTGCTTGGCTCGGTCGGATGATCTGCTGTTGCTGCTGTGCTGCTGCTGGCTGCTGTCCTCAATGAGCGACCCTGTAGCTCTCCAGTGGGACTCGTAGCTGTCGATGCAGAGCTTGATTGCAAAAGGTCTCCGCCGCTTCGCCGATCCGTTTCCTCCGCCACCGGTCGCCAAACAAACGCTGACAGCGGCCCGTGCGTTCCTCTTCCAAAACAAGCCTCGAAGCTTGTTGCTTCCCAATAAACAACTCACGTTCCAATGAGGCAGTTTTTGACTTAATGTAGCGATAAAGTCCTATACTCTTACTGCTACTGGTTGCCGAATATAACTGAAGCTAGTTTAGACGTGTGCAGCTGGCTAATAATTGATGTCCAGAATTGTGTCCATGTTTAACACAAATATTTATAAACATACAGTCACGTGAATCAAACTCACTTTGTAACAAAAACGGAAAATAAACAGGAGCAAACAAATACTAGCCTGACACAGTGCCTGACCTGAGCAAGATCCCAGCCCCTCCCTAAGTAGACTGGCACTTGGCCTTGAGCCAACCCCTTTAGTGACGTCATGAATTTGACGGACAGAAAGAGTAAATGGCTCTAATAATATATATATATATATATATATATATATATATATATATATATATATATATATATATATATATATACACATATATATATACATATATATATATATATATATATATATATATATATATATATATATATATATATATATATATATATATATATATATATATATATATAAATAGATTTATAGATAATATAATATGTGTTTCCTCATGCTCTTTTAGCATTTCCTCAAGCATCTTGAGGATTATATCAGTAAAAGAGAACCCACAGTAGAATGCAGGCCGTGACAGTATATCCCCCTTATGGACAGCTTCCAGATGTCCTAGAAGTCGAACCCCCCCAAAAACAGGAACAAAAGTCAAGGGAGGGCGGAGGGGCGAACTAGTGGTGGGTCGCCGGCCCAAGTGTCCCCGAACCCAGTAACATCTGCGAGTAGACAGCCGCTGCGGCCGGCGAGGCGGACGACCAAGGCCACCTTCTTGGCCTTCGGGAAGGCGGACGATGCAGGAGACAAGGAGGCTGGCGGCGCTGTGGAAAGGTCCGCCAAAGACGAGGAGAACGATGTATTTGGAGCCAGAGTCGAGGAGGATGATGTCTTTGGAGCCAGAGTCAAGGAGGACGATGTAGCAGAGAGACAGCGCCTGTGGGCGTGGCCTGCGGTGCGCTCGTCAGGACGCAAAGATGAGGGCGCATTGGAATGCGCCTTGGCCGTGAAAATTTTCCTCATTAAGCTGCATTCGTGTTGATATTACAAAAAACAAAAGTCACTTTGTCTTCACCCTTGTTGGACAAGAAAGAGCACAAGTAGAACACGATCAAATAAATGTGAGGTAATGAGAGGCTTATCTTCTCAAAAAATAACAGAGTCCAAATTATTTGTGTTCATAGTTTTGGATTCAACAACCAGGATGTGTTATTATGATTATATTTATGTTGTTGTCCAATCTGAATGCATACACTTCAATCATACAGGATGTGCGATGGATTTGATTCCAAATCTGTTGTGGTGGTGCATACAGTATAAAAAGCCTATATCAAATTGCATATCTAAAATTTGCATATTGATTAGCATGTAATTTGTTTCTCTGGTATAGGCTCTTCAATACATTAAATAATATACAATACATAAAGTCTGCAGTATTTGTTGATTTCAGACACTGGACATAATAACTGGGAGGATTTGATGTACTTAAAAACAAATCCTTGTAACCATTTTCAAGAGAATAGATTGGGCCTGGCTTAATGTAATCACTTAAGACAAGGCTATTGCTCAAGTGCTCATACACCTTCCCTTTTCTTCTCCATGTTTTTCCAACCTTGGTGATTGTTATTCTTGCTTTATGTGATACATGATCATCATAACAATTGTTAGGACCTCAGATTGTTTCGTTGTTGTATGGGAAATATGTCTCATTTAGAATAAAACCCCTAAAATCAATGAATTCTTCTTTAGGCAGGAGTGCGTGCATACCATTAAACATATTGATTTAGATAAAACATACCTATTATTTTGTGTTGTGGTATTAATGTGTGTGGTGCACAAAATCATTTTGGAAGATGAGACCCATCACAGCAACATCTACTTCAATCAATCAAACTATTTGTATAGCACTTTTTTATAAATATAAAATGTAGCACACGGTGCTTTTCATTTAAAAACATTGAAAAAACAGTGCATCCCGCCCTCATTATATAAACCCAGGTTGAAACTGTCAGCCCCCCGCCGGCCTCCCCCACCCTAAACCCCCTTTTACCTCTACCACACACATGCACACATAATAAAAGCCATGTAAAAACATATGTGGCTGAGCACGGAAGAACCAGGTGAGAGAACACTATCTTAAGGAGCCGAGTGTACCAGGAGCTGCATGATACCATACCATACTAACTTTATTTATAAAGCCCTTTAAAAACAACAACAGTTGAAGAACAGAGGGCTGTACACCACAAATAAATACAGGCAAAGGACAGACTAAAAAATAACATTTAAAACAGAGGGAAAATACACACACATACTGTATACAGTCGTGGTCAAAAGTTTACATACATTTGTAAAGAACATAATGTCATGGCTGTCTTGAGTTTCCAATAATTTCTACAGCTCGTATTTTTTTGGGGTCATTGTCCTGTTGGAACACCCAACTGCGCCCAAGATCCAACCTCCGGG
This sequence comes from Nerophis lumbriciformis, assembly GCF_033978685.3. Lineage (NCBI taxonomy): Eukaryota > Metazoa > Chordata > Actinopteri > Syngnathiformes > Syngnathidae > Nerophis > Nerophis lumbriciformis. Next base: position 22,353,706 of record NC_084555.2, on the reverse strand, counting down.
CTGATGATTTTAGGTTGTCCTGATGAATTTGGAGGTAATCCTCCTTTTTCATTGTCCCATTTATTCACTGTAAAGCACCAGTTCCATTGGCAAAAAAACAGGCCCAGAGCATAATACTACCACCACCATGATCGACGGTAGGGATGGTGTTCCTGGGATTAAAGGACTCACCTTTTCTCCTCAAAACATATTGCTGGGTATTGTGGGTACACAGCTAAATTTTGGTTTCATCTGACCACAGAACTTTCCTCCAGAAGATTTTATCTCTGTCCATGTGATGATAGTGGTAGTATTATGCTCTTGGGAAGCCATCATAGCCCCCAGTGCAGAGGTCTCCTGCTGAGGAAACGCTAGAAATAACTATACAACTAAAATATAGTAAGAGGATCAAATAAATAAATAAAATTTACTAATATGATACAATATAATTAGTAAAATACATTAATATTACATAAATATGTAGGTAAAAAACTAAATTCAATTGTCATTTGGTAAATAAAAGCTAATAAATACTAGATAAACAGAATAAAATACTACAAATTATAAAAGCAATAAGAGTATTAATTAAATGCTAAGTTGAAAAGGGTGGGTCTTGAGTTTGTTTTTAAAAATCGTAGCGATCTCTGCAGCCCTGAGGACCTCCGGCAGGCTTTTCCACAAATGGGAGGCGTCATAATGAAATGACGCCTCCCCATCTGGACTTTTGGAATAATTAGAAGTCCGGATCCGGAAGACCTCAGGGACAGCGAGGGCTCATATGATAAAAAACAACACGGATAGACAAGAAGGCCCAAGACCATTCAGGCATATACAAACCAGTAAAATCCATCAATTTTCTACCGCTTGTCCCTTTCGGGGTCGCGGGATATGCTGGAGCCTATCTCAGCTGCATTCGGGCGGTAGGCGGGGTACACCCTGTACAAGTTGCCACCTCATCACAGGGCCAACACATATAGACAGTTAACATTCACACACTAGGGCCAATTTAGTGTTGCGAATCAACCCATCCCCAGGTGCATGTCTTTGGAGGTCGGAGGAAGCCGGAGTACCCAGAGGGAACTCACACAGTCACGGGGATAACATGCAAACTCCACACAGAAAGTACACGTGCCCGGGATCAAACTCAGGACCTTCGTATTGTGAGGCGGTACGGCGTATTGGGTAGAGCAGCCGTGCCAGAAACCTGAGGGTTGCAGGTTCGCTCCCCACCTCTTGACATCCAAATCGTCGTCGTTGTGTCCTTGCGCAGGACACTTCACCCTTGCCCCCGGTGCCGCTCACACTGGTGAATGAATGATGAATGAATGATAGGTGGTGGTCGGAGGGGCCGTAGGCGCAAACTGGCTGCCTTGCTTCCGTCAGTGTACCCCAGGGCAGCTGTGACTACAAATGTAGCTTACCACCACCAGGTGTGAAAGGATGATGGGTTCCCACTTCTCTGTGAGCGCTTTGAGTATCTAATGATAGAAAAGCGCAATATAAAAGCTAATCCATTATTATTATATTATTATCAAGCATTTCAGCATTTACCAGAATAAAACTAACCAGTATTTCCTCAGGTATGAACACCTGTGTTGGGTTGGTTACAGTTACTAGTTACTTTATTTCAAAAGTAACTCAGTTACTCACTCAGTTACTTACACCGAAAAGTAATGCGTTACTGTGAAAAGTAACTATTTTTTAATTTGTTTCATTTATTTATTTATTTCAGGCAATGACATACACAAATAATAATTTAAAAAAAGTACAAAGTTGACAACACATGCAAAAGGTAATGTATAGTATGTAATGCAACTATTTAGTTACTTCTTTTTTTTCTAAGGCTCCCATTAATGCCCTTTTAGCCTTTATTTCAGTACTGTTATTGCACTGGAGAATAATACAATCTGTTGATCAACATGACATGCATTTGCATCACTGAACTCTGCTAAGCAATGTGGTCTACATACAACACACAAAGACAATGTGTTTCAAAGGGCCAATTTATTTTGGGCCAGAACAAATTGACAAAACTATTTTAAATAGCTGCAACATAACATACATAAGTAACAAACCGCATAATAACAACATAGCTGTAAACCTGGATTCACCCAAGGAAGACACACATGACATGATTTTATTGTCAAGTCACTATATACCGCAAACATACTGCTATACACACGCCTAACCAGGCGTTTTTTTCTCTCAAGGAATTGTGAAATAAAATCATGTCTTCAGGAGATCAACACTGTACTGAAGCCCAGAACACTCTACGCATTTCCCCAGTTTTAGTTTAGAGAAAAGGAACGATTGGCCTTGCCCACTAAGATCCCTCTTTATGTTTGTGAACTTTATAGTCTATACATTCAGAGTGATGTGATAATCAAACACTCTAGAAGTCTAGAATGAAAGAGTATATGAGAGAATTGACTGAGTGTGTGTACCTTCAGTGCTGAATGATGAGCAGAGGCAATGTTTGGAGTGTTTTCTTTAGCTTGCTTTCCATTTTTATGTGCTGACTGTCCACTGTGTCCAGGAACTTGGAAAATGTTTTCGTGCCTTTTGCCATTTGACCCCCTCTATCATGCTAATTAGCTGCCTGAAAGCGGGTGAACCCACTGTAGAAATAGCCTGCATGTCTTCTAGCACATACGCTGCAATGGCTCTATCAATGTTGTCCTGGCTAGCAGTCCCTTCGTTAAAATCCTTAGGTGGAGGTGAAGTGGCATCGGAGTCTGTCTCTCTCTTTACTAGCTTCGTCGAAGCATGTTGCTTTTGTAGCTGTTTCAGCAGATTTGAATTGCTGTTTTGGGCAGTAGAAAGGATCTTTGATCCAAGACACAACTTACATTTAATTAAAATGTTCTTTTCCTTGTGCTCAACAAAAGAAAAGTAGTGAGGATATCTCCATGTTAAGAAACTTGGCTTCGGCTCCGCCATGATGTCTTGTTAGTAAACAAAGACACGCACCCCCCGCCCCCAACCCTCCCGCCCCACACACACCCAAACACAGCGCGCCTTTTCTCTTCCTCGTGACTCAGGAAGACTCAGATCTTCTCAGTTTCTAGCCGATATTATATAAAAAATAACGTAAAATAACGCAGTAACGCATCATGTAGTAACGATAACTGAGTTACTGAATATAAAAAACAACGTGTTAGACTACTAGTTAACACCGAAAATAACGGCGTTACAGTAAAGCGTTACAAAGTAACGTGTTAGTCCCAACACTGATGAACACACACTCAGATGTATTTAAAACCATAATTTTAACAGACAAAATGTTACTTCTGATAGTATCAATTTTACCTCTAAAGTGGTCTGCAAATTCCTCACAAAGAGAGTCGGTTGAGGTTCTTTGTGAGCTATTAAAATCAGGGTTGGATAAATGATTGTAGGAAAAAAGTGTATTAGCAAAGTATGTGTTTCTTAAATCATTTAGTGCTTAATTGTAAATGTGCAATTGGTGATAAAATATTTGATGATTGTTACTTAATTTTTCCTCCGCCGCCCTGCACTTTCTTTTCAGCTCTTTGAGTCTGTTATTATTTCTCCATGGGGGAATAGATTTCATGCATATTGTGTTTATTATTACTGGAGCAACAGAATCAAGGCTTGCCTTCAGCATAACTGTTAAAATGTTTTATTATAAAATCACAAGGTGGAGGTAAAATCAAAGGAGGATATTCATCTAAAACTGTGATCAAATTTATAGCCACTTTAGAGGTTAGAAAGCACTTTTTTACTGTTCGCACAGAGATCTCCCACTAAATAAAACCTGTGATATTAAAAAACACACAATCATGGTCGGAGACAGCCAAGACAACAACAGACAACACACAAGTGGACAAGCCATGAGTAATGACGGGGTCTGGGGTGTGTCCCCTGTTGTGAGTTGGCTGTGTTGCATGATGTTTAAAATCCATCCATCTATCTATTTTCTACCGCTTGTCGCTTTTGGCGTCGCGGGGGGTGCTGGAGCCTATCTCAGCTGCATTCGGGCGGTAGGCGAGGTACACCCTGGACAAGTTGCCACCTCATTGCAGGGCCAACACAGATAGACAGACAACATTCACACACTAGGGCCAATTTAGTGTTGCCAATCAACCTATCCCCAGGTGCATGTCTTTGGAGGTGAGAGGAAGCCGGACTACCCGGAGGGAACCCACGCAGTCACGGCGAGAACATGCAAACTCCACACAGGAAGACTCCGAGCTCGGGGATCCAACCCAGGATCTTTGTACTGTGAGGCACATGTTCCACCGTGCTGCCCTGTGTAAAATCCATAATGTTTAAAATACAGGGTCTGAATTATTACTAATATATATATATATATATATATATATATATATATATATATATATATATATATATATATATATGTAAACACCGCTGGCTAAAACGATCTTGTTATAAGATGTGTGGATGAAAAATAATTTATAAAAACTGCAACATTTTTTGGTGGTCTGTACACTTAGACACATAAAATTGGAGGGTTGCTAAGAACAATGGCATGATATTCTAAGGTGGGGTACTGATGAAATAAAACGTGTTTGCTGGTGAACTCATTTGTGGTAATTGAAGCAGCTTTCTCAGCTGTCCTATATAAAATGAAAAATTAAAGCTTGGTGGAGGGACCTCAGTGAGAACAACTGATGCATCCATGCCTAGCCATGTTTCAGTTAAAGATAAACAGTCCAGTTTATGATGTAAAATTAAATTATTAACAATAAAAAGACTTGTTTTAGAGAGAACGGACATTTAAAAGTGCCATATTGGTGGTGACAGGAGCAGTTTTCACAGTTGGTTGTTGGCATTTTGGGAGATGTCGGAGGTTATCTGTGTTCACAGTACTGATGAACTGGTCTGCCATAAGGTCTGCTGTGTGTGTGTTTTATTCTGATCACAAATTATAGATTTTAAATCACGATATGAATAATGCAATCTTATTTCAGCATATATGCAGCAATGTTGAATGAACACATTTCCCATATTTAAACATTGTGTTTATATTTTGTATATATTATTTTAATAATGGTTTTACATGCCTTTATCCACACTGTCTATGCGGGCAATTAGGCACCAGGGTAGATGACGTCACACAAAAGAGAGCGGCATATTGAAAAAGGGGGCATTTTAAGTCATACTTGCCAACCTTGAGACCTCTGATTTCGGAAGGTGGGGGTTGGTCGGGGGTAGGGCGGGGGGCTTGGTTAGGAGCGGGGGCGTGGTTTAGAGGGGAGGAGTATATTTACAGCTAGAATTCACCAAGTCAGGTATTGTATATATATATATATATATATATATATATATATATATATATAAGAAATACTTGACTTTCAGTGAATTCTAGCTATATATATATATTTGTTTTATTTTATGTATATATATATATATATATATATATATATATATATATATATATATATATATATATATATATATATATATGTATGTGTGGGAAAAAAATCACAAGACTATTTCATCTCTACAGGCCTGTTTCATGAGGGGGGGTTCCCTCAATCATCAGGAGATTTTAATGGGAGCATTCACATACCATGGTTTATATAGGGCACAGAGTGGGTGGGTACAGGCTGGCGTAGGGGCGTGGTGATTGGCTCATGTGTTACCTAGGAGGTGTTTCCGTCTGTGGCGGCATGCTGTTATAATTTCGCTGCGCTTGTTGAGGGATGACAGGTCTGGACGGTAAATAATAAACAGTTTCTCTTTCAAGCATAGGTTGCATCTTTTATTACCACTATTGTAAGGTGTGCTGGATGCAAGAATTTGCCATGTTATTGAATATTCAACATTATTGTCTTTGAGGTCCCAAATGTGTTTGCTGAGTTCTGTGGTATTCCGCAGGTTTTGGTTCCTGAAAGAAGCCTTGTGATTGTTCCATCTGGTTTTGAATTCTCCCTCGGTTAATCCTACATATGTGTCGGATGTGTTAATGTCCTTGCGTATTACCTTAGATTGGTAGACAACTGATGTTTGTAAGCACCCCCCGTTGAGAGGGCAATCAGGTTTCTTTCGACAGTTACAGCCTTTGTTGGTTTTGGAGTCGCTCTGTCCGGGGGCCGACGGCTCATTTGCAATTGTTTTGTTGTGGTTTGAGATGATTTGTCGTATATTGTTCATACAGCTGTAGCTCAATTTAATGTTGTTCTTGTTGAATACTTTTCTTAGGGTGTTGTCTTTGGGAAAGTGTTTGTCAATCAGATTGAGGAATTTGTGTCCAATGTTAGTTGAGACGTTTTTGCTGTATGGGGGGTTGTACCAGAAGATGTCGTTTCGTTTTCTGTGCTTTTTTGGCTGGTTTCCTGGCGTGGGTTCATAGGTGAGGGTGAAATTGTATCCGCTTTCATCAAGGGCTTTTTGGTACGGGGGGGTTGCTTGGTCAAATTCAGCTTTGCTAGATGACAGCATCGATAGCCTTTTATTAATTCCGGTAGGTATTCTTTTCGTGGTGGTGGGTGGGTGGTTGCTGTCATGGTGCACGTATTGGAGTGTTGTGTTGGGTTTCGTGAAAGGATCGCGGCTGAACTGGACATTGAGGACAGGGTGGACGCCACAGCCAACAACGAAGCCTTCATCACATTGAAGGACCACAAACCCAACTTCGCAAATAACCCAACATGCCGACTAATAAACCCAACTAAATCTGAAATAGGAAAAATCAGCAAAATAATCCTGGACAGAGTCAACACAAAAATCAAGGACAAAACACCACTCAACCAATGGAGAAATACAGCAGCAGTAATCAAATGGTTCAACAACATCCAAGACAAACAACAGCACAACTTTATCTCCTTTGATATCGAAGAATTTTACCCTTCCATCACGCAAGACCTACTGACTCAAGCACTAGACTTCGCCTCAGACTACGACTCAATCACAGGCAACGAAAGAAACATCATCATCCACGCAAAAAACTCCATTCTCATCCACAACAGTACACCATGGCAAAAAAAGAACAATGCAACATTTGACGTCACTATGGGAAGTTTTGACGGAGCAGAAACGTGTGAACTCGTTGGGAGTTTCCTCCTCTCCCAGCTCGCTAGCCTCAATCTGAACCTTGGTATTTACCGTGATGATGGACTGGCAGTGTGTTGCGCCTCGCCAAGGAGCAGCGAGAATACCAAGAAGCGCATATGCCAAATTTTCAAAGAGAACGGCCTACGGATCACGATTGAAGCCAACAAGCAAACCGTCAACTTCCTTGACGTCACTTTCAACCTGAGAAATAACAGCTACCAACCATTCACGAAACCCAACACAACACTCCAATACGTGCACCATGACAGCAACCACCCACCCACCACCACGAAAAGAATACCTACCGGAATTAATAAAAGGCTATCGATGCTGTCATCTAGCAAAGCTGAATTTGACCAAGCAACCCCCCCGTACCAAAAAGCCCTTGATGAAAGCGGATACAATTTCACCCTCACCTATGAACCCACGCCAGGAAACCAGCCAAAAAAGAACAGAAAACGAAACGACATCATCTGGTACAACCCCCCATACAGCAAAAACTTCTCAACTAACATTGGACACACATTCCTCAATCTGATTGACAAACACTTTCCCAAAGACAACACCCTAAGAAAAGTATTCAACAAGAACAACATTAAATTGAGCTACAGCTGTATGAACAATATACGACAAATCATCTCAAACCACAACAAAACAATTGCAAATGAGCCGTCGGCCCCCGGAGAGAGCGACTCCAAAACCAACAAAGGCTGTAACTGTCGAAAGAAACCTGATTGCCCTCTCAACGGGGGGTGCTTACAAACATCAGTTGTCTACCAATCTAAGGTAATACGCAAGGACATTAACACATCCGACACATATGTAGGATTAACCGAGGGAGAATTCAAAACCAGATGGAACAATCACAAGGCTTCTTTCAGGAACCAAAACCTGCGGAATACCACAGAACTCAGCAAACACATTTGGGACCTCAAAGACAATAATGTTGAATATTCAATAACATGGCAAATTCTTGCATCCAGCACACCTTACAATAGTGGTAATAAAAGATGCAACCTATGCTTGAAAGAGAAACTGTTTATTATTTACCGTCCAGACCTGTCATCCCTCAACAACCGCAGCGAAATTGTAACAACATGCCGCCACAGACGGAAACACCTCCTAGGTAACACATGAGCCAATCACCACGCCCCTACGCCAGCCTGTACCCACCCACTCTGTGCCCTATATAAACCATGGTATGTGAATGCTCCCATTAAAATCTCCTGATGATTGAGGGAACCCCCCCTCATGAAACAGGCCTGTAGAGATGAAATAGTCTTGTGATTTTTTTCCCCACACATACATATATTGCGCTCTACTACGGTATCGAGCACTATTTTTTGGATAACCTTATTAAGACATATATATATATATATATATATATATATATATATATATATATATATATATATATATATATATATAAATAAAAAAAATACTTGAATTTCAGTGTTCATTTATTTACACATATACACACACATAACACTCATCTACTCATTGTTGAGTTAAGGGTTGAATTGTCCATCCTTGTTCTATTCTCTGTCACTATTTTTCTAACCATGCTGAACACCCTCTCTGATGATGCATTCTGCTTCGTCTCCTTGTTGTGTGCGCAGTTGTGCACTGCACTCTCTAAAAGCCCTAGATGTTATTGTCACATATGCATGTACAGTAGATGGCAGTATTGTCCTGTTTAAGAGTGTCACAACATTGCTGTTTACGGCAGACGAACTGCTTTACGGTAGACGAAAACGTGACTGCTGTTGTTGTGTGTTGTTACCGCGCTGGGAGGACAGTAATGAAACTGTCTAACAATAAACCCACACAAGAAACCAAGAACTCGCCCTCGATCATTCTACAGTTATAACGTGATTGGGCAGGCACGCTGTTTATATTATGGGAAAGCGGACGTGAAAACAGGTCAGGTCCGCATGGAGCTGGAGGGAGCGTGGCCTCCAGCTCGGCCTGAATTTCGGGAGATTTTCGGGAGAAAATTTGTCCCGGGAGGTTTTCGGGAGAGGCGCTGAATTTTGGGAGACTCCCGGAAAATCCGGGAGGGTTGGCAAGTATGTTTTAAGTACAGTTGGAATGGGATGGAACTTCCTTGTCATTGCACTTAAAAAATACAAACACCTTTGTCTTCATTTCAACCTGTCTAAGAGGAAACAGAAAATATTCAGTCTAAGGCTGGGCCCCTGGAGAGGGGGTGCAGACTGAGGCCAAGGAAAAACAAAAAACCTCATAGCCATAGCACACATAAACGTGTGTAAGAGGGAAACATCAAAGAACACAAAGGACATTAAAGACATTAAAAGAGCAGAGCTGATGCAACCAGCTGCCACTCCAGCAGTGCCACTTCTACACACAGCCACAAAGTTAAACAACAAAAAAAAACACAAAATAATAAACCAATAATATACATTGCGTACACACGATTGCAACATGCATAAACAAGCAACCAAACAAACACATAATTTCAACACCCATTGAAATGATGTTTAAAAGAAACCAAAAACATTTGTTTTGACATACAAAACTCGAGACTTGGAATGTGGGGGGGCATCCGGCCCAAAGCTGCAGCCATTAGGGGCGCTGCTTTGCTGTGCATCACACCGGGGGGGTTGAGGCGGCGAAGGCGTGGGGTGTGTTTTTGTGTATCTGTATAGTGGTAGTCTATGGCTGCATGTGTGTCCATAAGGATGGAAGTCGCTCCATTCGGCGTCACAGCCTTTTACTTTATTCCGCAGAGTGACATCGCAATAACAACGCTGGTTGAAAAACATCCCAGGTGTCTTTGAAGGAAGGGGGATTTCAGATCATGTGTTGCTGTAATGTTTCAATGGGTGTGTTTACATCATGACCTTACCAAGGCCAGTGCAGAGGGAGCAAAATTAGATAAGGATAGTTTTGGTTAGGGCGAGCAGATGCATTTCAATAGGTTTGTCTACTCTAGTTGACCGCTCTGGCTCTCAAATTGATCATAGTTTTACCTTGTAGAGCGGAAAGCTTCTCCAATATGTTATCCAGTTAGCGATTTAGCAAAACAGAGGCTCTTAGAAAGTTATGACAAGAAGAAACGAGATGAAGAAGCCAAGTAGGAAAAAAATAAAAAAGGGTAGAGGGGAGACTAGAGTAAATGAACCATGAAAGAAAGTTATTTGGTGATTATTGAAAAATTATTTGATATTATGGAAAATGACTACACAAACATGAGCACTTTATATATTTATGAACTATATTTTATGCATCCTGACACACTGTTTTTGATCAAGAGGAATATTAGATCATTTATAAATCCTATCATCGCACACCTGTGGTCTCTATTGCCCAGGGAATAGTTGACTCATTGATGAGACGCCAATCATTTAAAGATGTTTCGCAAATTAGTACATGGAGCATTAGCTACTTCAAGAAATCCCTTGGAATCTCTCTTGGGGGCTCGGCTCAGTGGGATAAATGCACAACACACTTTAGCAAAAGGATTACATGTGCAAGTATGTATTTATTCTTCTCGCTCATGAACATCTGTGGACACAAAGACAGGCAAATCCCACAGGACAAGTTCAGACTCTGAACCGATATCCTTAATCCGTGTAGTGTTTTAGTGCCGTTCCCTTGGAGAAATGATGTGTGTGTGTGTGTGTGTGTGTGTGTGTGTGTGTGTGTGTGTGTGTGTGTGTGTGTGTGTGTGTGTGTGTGTGTGTGTGTGTGTGTGTGTGTGTGTGTGTCTGTGTCGCGGTGAGCAACGATTTAGCACAACAATTTGTTGCCGTGTTAATGATACCTCATTTTCCTTTCATATGCAAAGGATGAGGAGCCTATTCCTGGGATTAGTCACTGGCTGCAGCGGTGGTGTATGATCAGGGATAGTCTTTCATTTCGCTTGCTGGAACCTAATTACAAAACTCACACTATGTATCCGTTACATATACTCCTATTTCAGAGAAACTGTCTGAAATCTGATATGTTGCTGCCACTTTTAAATTCTGCATTGCATCAGCGTGAAAGTCACTTGATTTTTTTCCAGTACATCTGTAAATTGTATACTGTTCTTGCAGTTATTTTTTTATAATTTATATTCTAATTAGGGATGTCCGATAATGGCTTTTTGCCGATAACCGATATTCCGATATTGTCCAACTCTTTAATTACCGATATCAACCGATATATGCAATCGTGGAATTAACACATTATTATACCTAATTTGGACAACCAGGTATGGTGAAGATAAGGTACTTTTAAAAAATAATAATAAAGTAAAATAAGATAAATAAATTAAAAACATTTTCTTGAATAAAAAAGAAAGTAAAACAATATAAAAACAGTTACATAGAAACTAGTAATGAATGAAAATGAGTAAAATTAACTGTTAAAGGTTAGTACTATTAGTGGACCAGCAGCACGCACAATCATGTGTGCTTACAGACTGTATCCCTTGCAGACTGTATTGATATATATTGATATATAATGTAGGAACCACAAATATTAATAACAGAAAGAAACAACCCTTTTGTGTGAATGAGTGTAAATGGGGGAGGGAAGTTTTTTGGGTTGGTGCACTAATTGTAAGTGTATATTGTGTTTTTTATGTTGATTTAATAAAAAAAAAACAAAAAAAAAACAAAAAAACGATACCGCTAATAAAAAAAAACGATACCGATAATTTCCGATATTACATTTTAATGCATTTATCGGCCGATATTATCGGACATCTCTAATTCTAATGTAAAATAATATAGCGTAATACCACTGATATCGTTCTATTCAGAATTCTACCGAAATATTCCTCAAAGTGGCATAAATCAAATACCTCCACTCGTGTTTTGCTTTTTAATGGCTATTTCGCAGCCTTAAAAATAGGGCCTTTTAGAAGAACATTATAATCAAAAAAAATATCGAGGAAGATAAAGCAGACATTAGATCAACGGCGAAAGAGTGTAACAGATGTGCAAAAGTATGTTGGTAAACCTCACTCCCTAATGCCTTAAGAGTCGCAGTAGACAACGAGCTTCTTAGCTCGTGCTCTCGACTTTCAATCTGTGGATCTATAGTGTTTGTTCTCCGGACAGTGTAAAGGGGGCGGCTCCAGGCTGGGTTACAAGAGGACAAATAATTTAGTTTTAGTAATTGATTTTAACTTATCTTCACATTTGGAAGACTATTAAGAATATTAGAATTATACTTAAAGCATTACCTGTCCAACTAATAAAGGTTTAATGATGGACCCTTGTATCAACTCTGCATTAGGCCCTCTTCTATTAACCTCAAAGTTTGTTGTTAAGACTGAGTATTTTATTATTTGTATGTCTTAACTGTTAAACATTTTTATATGAGGTTGACATTAGTAACTCAAATAATGTTTGCAATTTAAGCATGACATAAAGCAGAGAAACAGCCTGTATCTCAAAATACTCTTAAAGGTGCTATATGTAATAATTTCATGTCAAGTCATCATTAAATGGCCCTGATATGTCAATAGGCATTAATAAATCATGTTATTTTCGAATACCTCTTTAACTGACAACAGTAGTTCGGCCGGGATATGCTCATTTCAAAATTAGATTTACAGCCCCGAAATCTTGTTATTGTTTTCATTTCTATGCCCCACACTCCATTGTTTGACCAATTAGAAAGTCTGTTAGTGCGTTGCATCCCAGGTTGCCAGTTACGCACCGCCACCTTCGTCTGGCTGGTAAAGTTACTAAACATGTCAGACCTTAGTAAATCTAAAAGGCCTCGTTACGATTCTCAACTTATTCATGACAAAGCCAGGAACAAAACGAGGATTTGCATCAGGGATGCCTTTGAAAGATGAAGATGATTGAAGGCAGAGAAGATTTTTTAATCTGACACAAAATTTTCTAATTTCCTCCTTGATAGGTAAGTAAGGCATTTATGTTTTCTTATTACTTGTAATAAATGGCAATGGACATTTTGTAAACAATATTGTCCAATACAGTCTATGACCTTGTCTAACAAAGCTAGTATGTTCGTGCAACGAATGCTTAGGAGCGAAGCACCATCACACTAGTGTAGCTGAGCATGCTAGCCCGGTCAATGACACATCGGCATATAGGTTAAATGGGGAAATATATGCCCGTTAGCCTTTATGTCGATGTGTCATCCAACTGACAGGGCAAAATATATTTTCGACAAATAAAACCTATGTGGATATGGGTAGTGTCAGTGCTTATTTTGTTCTCAATATGCCGATACGCTGAGGAAATGTGTTCCAACATTAGCACAGCTAATTGCGCTTTCTGGTACTGTATGCGCATCAAACACATATGGGGTGGTATTTGCTTGGCACAATATAATGCATAACATGTAATGATTTTCTACTTTGTGTATTGACATGGTAGTAGGCTATATGACTTATGCATAACATGGTTTATGCGTAACGTGGGTTGGCTCATAGAATCGCACTCTGCACTGAAAGATGGTGATGTGCGTACATTGAAGAGAATGCAGTGTGTCAGGTTGGATGCAACGTGGAGTTATGCTGAACAAAATGTGGCGCTAATTTTACTGTTGGCCTTGGCTTGCCATCAAAGTAGGCCTATGCGATATATAATATATTATTATATATAATTATTACAATGGTGGTCCGTGTGGTCAAACTAGACATTTTAGCAGGGTAAAGCCAACAATCTGTCCCGACTCCCGACGAAAATTTTGCTGCGTAACTTTACAAATACATTTGGCTAATGGACATCAGTAAAATGTGGCATAATTACTTAGTAAACGATCTTGCAAGAAGCATAAACCTACAGCGTAGGACTCGTCGATTGCCATTTGAAGTTCCTTGGAGTAGGTTTTGGATTAATCTGCGTACCTGGCAACCTCAGTCATGGAGAGGGGGAGGGGACTACAGAATTGTGACCATGATTGCAGTACCATTTCTGGCCACATTATTACACATGGCACCTTTAAGTAAAGGTAATTGTAAATTGAGGTACCACTGTTAAGGACAAAAATTAGACTCCCTTCAATCCGTCGGTATAAAATACACATCCAGTCCAAAATGATTAGTATATTTGAGTTTAACATGTATCGTAGTGGCCGCACGGTGGAACAGGGGTTAGTGTGTGTGCCTCACAATAAGAAGGTCCTGGGTTTGATCCCCGGGCTCGGGGTCTTTCTGTGTGGAGTTTGCAGGTTCTCCCAGTGACTGTGTGGGTTCACTCCGGGTACTCCAGCTTCCTCCCACCTCCAAAGACATGTTCCTGGGAATAGGTTGATTGGCAACACTAAATTGGCCTTAGTGTGTGAATGTTGTCGGTTTTGTCTGCGTGTGTTGGCCCTGCGGTGAGGTGGCGACTTGCCCAGGGTGTACCCCGCCTCCTGCCCAAATGCAGCTGGGATAGGCTACAGACCCCCCCCCCACCACCACCACCACCCCGCGAGGGACAAGCAGTAGAAAATGGATGGATGTGTCATTGCAGGTTATTGCAACAGTACCACGGCGTTAATGACCAGCAATATCATTTATCATATGACTGTCCACTTGCCATGTGCCCCCCTGCAGAGGGTGAGATGTGGCATCCCCCCTCATATCACAATGTCATCCGTGTGCAGACAAGTGAGGTCTAATCCGTGCTGCATCTGACATCTGACAACAGTAACTAAGTGCCCAAACAGTTTGTATTGACTGTTCCTCCAGTGTGGCAGTCACTGATGGACAGGAAAGGTACCAATGTGGTCCCCCTGGGAGGCTTAATCTGAACAAACCAAAATACCCCCAAGCACTCAACTGCCTTTGGTCACACAGCATGACTGGTGAGTCAGAGCAGGGCTTGCACACAGTGGATGTGTTGCTGGCCTCTTGATCCTTGCAGAATTAGCATAGTGGCATAATCCCTGCTGTTGAATTCGGGTTAATACATTTGGTGTGTGTGCTTGTGTGAGAGAGCCAAGATAGAGAAGGAAAAAGTTTTGAGTTTAGGAAAGAAAAAAATCGTGCAATTGCCTTTGAAAGTGTTATCTGCTTTTGCTGCTAGGTGGCAGTGCAATGCAGTTGGTGTGTACAGGCAGATTATATTACTTCCTTGACCAGGACAAACTAGATTAGGAGGATAGTCCTAATTTGATGTCCCTTTTATGTTTTGTCAAGGAGTCTTTCTCTAATGAGTTCACATCTCATCACATCTCATTGTCCACAATTAACATCATAGCATCATTTAGGAATAAATACAGATTAAACACTGATTCATACTTAAATGTGACCTACGATGAATTTCCTCTATTGGGATTTATAATGGTTGGATACTCGGGTGAAACAATGCCAAAGCATCAAATCATAAGGTTCATGCATTTTGGCGTGGAGCTTGCACAATGTTTTGGATGTCTCTGTTCACAGGGTTTTTCGGTCTGGCTTTGTTGTGAGGTGGTCGTACTTATTTAGACATTTAATCAAGCTCTCAGTCAGTTGGGAGTAGCTCTTCCGACTCTGCTACAGGCTATAAGGAAACACAAAAAAAGTTAAAAAAAGGTATTATTTTTATATAATCTTGGCATAATAACAACGACCTGCAACATTCAGTGACATACCTTTTTTCTGGACGGTGGAGCGCACCGGCATATAAGATAAACCCGCAACATTTTAGAGGAAAAAAAATATATGCAGATATATATGCTGTGAAATTAGTAACACGGCAGTAAAATGGCTGATCAAACAAAACAGAAGCCATTGTCATGGGTCCACTAACTGCAGAAGCTAGCTCTCCAATCAGCTAAACAGACTCAATAACCTCACGGTGACATTTTGGCGAATATATTGAGGAATTTGTGAAACTGAAATAATACAAAAAGAATGCCAATGTAAGTTAAAAATACTAACAGAGAAATTCATAAGCGTGTTAGCCTGTTAGCTAATGCTAACAACACTAGATTGATGGCAGTATGATATCACATACAAATATGCATGAAAACACTCCTAAAGACATCACACATGGGACGGTTTAGTAAGTATGAATAGTTTTAGTTTTATTGTAAAACTTATAAACATTGCTTGTAGTGATGAATGAAGAATCCATACGAGTAGAAACCCTCGAAGACAGAACAGTGCTTGTACTTCCGGTTTAAAGCACAAAACAGAAGGAAATACTGTTCCACAGGCCTATTCAACTGGTGGCCCACGGACCACATCAGGCCTGCCAAAGCTTTTGATTTGGCCCGCCGAACATCACCCAAATAGGCTTCATGAAACCATTCAATCTACTGTTTGGTTGCTCATGTATGCAGTACTCTCGCCACCCCACAGGGAGCCACAGCGAGGCATATGTGTCACAATTAAGCAGCAGTGGGTTGAATAAAAGAAGACTGCTCATTAAACCCTGAAAAATATCAACATAAATTGCAAAAATCTGACTTATAACAACAACTGGACAACAAAGTATGAATGTTCTGCCTCGAGCAAGTGCTATAGTCATTGTTTCTTGTCGGACCTTTTAAGTGACAGACACTGTTCTGGACAAGCAGCAACAACGGTAGAAATCCACACATGTAAGCTTCATCACAAAACTTGGTCAAATCTTTGTAAGTTGATTTTGTGCATGCATATATTTAGTTTGTTTTGGATTGAAATTGCTGAATTTGTGATGTATTTTGTATTCATGGTCACCTTGTTTGTTGTCTGAAAATAACTGACGATCAAAGCTTGTTTAATACAATATAGTTTATTGTGTCGATGTATTAACACTAAACCGTCTGTATTGAATTTATGTAAAATACACAATGGCAATTATGCTTTTGTAATGTATATTTGATGTTTATATTTTCAGTCTTACAAACCTAAATGAAGGAAGAAGTGTAAAGAAAAGTGAAATAGAAATAAAGGAAGGAAAATAATTCGAAATAAGTAATATCAATTCTCAACAAAACTTCTGGAGCTTCTGTTTCTTCATGCTGTTAACTATCCGTATAGCTGCACACGCTGGAAACGAGTATTGAGGGCAGAATAATACATTTATTGACAGTGCAGTGTGAAAGACGATATGTTTACTTTGCAACTGAGTAAATACAGTCTGAAATAAATACAACCTGCAAAGGCACTTTGTGACGAAACATCCACATTTCGATGTCCGGCCCCTGAACCCTTGGGCTCTTAAGATTGCGGCTCTCTTCATTATGTAGTTAAATATGCCTGCTGTAGACATTCACCCCGCGGCTTCTGCAGTGAACAAACTTGTCCAAAAGGTGGCGCCATAGTACAAATAATAACACACCTTTTCAGTGTACTTACTTGTGTTTTATGAAAACTATTTGCATTATGGCCGTTAGTGAAAAAAAATCTATAAATTAGCCACAGGTTTCAAAGAGTAGGAAAAACAGTTGTGTTTTATAGTCCGGAATTCACGGTAAATGCGAGTAAAAACAGATTTTTTGTACAGGTCTGAATTGATCAATGAGTGTGCAGGTTAACCTAATGTTGTGACGGGTTGAATTTATATTATGTTTATGAAATGTATCTTCAACCGTGTCTGCAAAACAAAATTAGCGGTGACGACTTCAAGATGTATATTTAAGCAGTCTGCATTTTTATGAAGGCTAAATTACGATACTTTTGGAAAGGGCGGGGTTTCATTTGTAACCTGGGAACGCCTCCACAAACAAACATCTTGCAGACAAACTCAAAAAACAGATCATGGATCTCACTGTGGAGGAACATTTACACCAAAGCATATCCAAAACATAATAGCTAGACCACAAGGAAGTATTCTACAATGTAGATTAAAATCATCATAAACTAGAATAGTTGGAATGTTGCAACGGTTTGAATAGGTTGAAAAATGTGGGAATTGTGCAACTTGGAAAAATGTCCCATTCATTTCAAAAGCGGAATCATTTTGAAAATGATTAGGAGCATGAATGTCCTAAATGAGCTGAATTGGTTGGTGTTAGAATTGTTTAAATCGGGCAAGAAATGTTGAATTAGTAAATGGTATTAGGGAATTTTGGAAAAATCTGGGATTTTTTTTAACTTGAAAAAAGGGTAGTTTAAATTTCCAGAATGGTAGAATGTGTTAAAGGTGGAATGGTTTGAATGGGTTGAAAAATGTGCAAGTTGTGGAACTTTAAAGAATGTCCCATTGATTTCAATGGAAATTTCAGAAAAAATTGGGAATTTCAGGAAAAGCGGGAATTTTTGGGAAAATGGTGAACAACTTTGATGGTCAGAAAGAGTTGAAAAGGTTGGTGTTGGAATTTTTCAAATCGGTCGAGAAATGTTGAAGTAGTAACATGTTGAATTGAGAAATGGTATTACGGAATTCCGGGAATTGCGGAAAAACCGGGAATTTTTCCAATTCAAAAAACAACTTAGTTTTTTGTCCTGATTAAGAGGATGTCATGACGTGGACTACGAGGGTTTTGTTTTCCCGAGATGCCACAAAAGTTGGAGCGAACATGGCGTGAAGGTAAATACATATTTTATTTTAACACTAACAAAAGGTACAAAGTACAAACTAAAGGTGCGCACAAGGTGGAGAACAAACTTGGCTATGAAACAAAAAAACTAGGACAAAGGCAAAACTATGAACATAAAACATACAACACTTACTGTGGCATTTAAAACGCGCATGGAACAATGGCTTGGAATGAACGCATGGGTGACCAGGGTAGCAGATGCCAACAGAGTTAATGTCGCCAGGCCGACCAACAGAAAAAGACAGGCTTAAATAACAGTGACATGATTGGTGACAGGTGTGTGAGTCCAAACGTGGAACAGGTGAAACTAATGGGTAACCATGGAAACAAAACAAGGGAGTGAAAAAGCAGGAACTAAGTGACCAAAAACCAAACAGGACATAACTAAAACAAAACATGATGAAAAGACATGACAGAGGAATGATTTGACGGTGGAACGGTTGAAATGCGTTGGAAAATGTGGAAGGAGTAATTGCCAGAAAAAATGGTGGCAATAGGGCTTTGGAAAAGCAGGAATTCTGGAAAATCCTGGAATTTTTTTTAAGTTGGAAAAAGGGAAGTTTGAATTTCCAGAATGGTGGAATGTGTTGAAGGTGGAATGGTTTGAATAGGTTGAAAAATTTGGAAATGGTGGAAGTTTGAAAAATGGCCAATTCATTGGGAAACATGTCCCGGAAAACCTGGAATTCTGGGAAATCTGGGAATTTTTGGAATTTGTCAAGGGAAAGCCCGCGATTCCTGAATTGGCTGAATAGTTTGAAGTTGGAACGATTTGAATCGGGTGAAAAATGTGAAACGGTAGGACGCGCCAAAATCTGGAGAAGAAGAAGAAGAAATAGATTAATTTGTGTGTAGAAAACCATATGTGTGAATGCTTTGGAGCATTCACACAATTAACCATAACAGTGACTTTTCTTATATAAAATGTTATTTTCATTAAAACGCTTGTCTTATTTATAATTGACATTGTCAAATGTCTTGTTGTTTAAAGGAATGACAATGTTACCTAATGATGCTGACTGAAATGTGGAGCCAAACATGATAACTGCATTAAACAGTCCAAATAATGATGTAATTTACTACACATTTCTGTTGGTGTTACTGTACCTTGGTCATATGCTCCAGATCCTTGTATTAACATGTAACCTTGATCAAACCAGCCTGTAATCTGTGTAGAGTCCTTCATCGTGCTTTATATAACCTTACTTTTTATGACTGGTTGAATCATGGACTTGAAAATTGTGTCTTTTTTGCAAAGCCTAGCAACCTACCAGTAAATATAAAACACATGATTGCTCTCATGCAAAGGTAAATATCACTCGCATTCCCACGTTTGCTTCCAACCGTCTGACAAGTGCCTTCAACATGACCACCCAGTTCGCTGCAGAGTCGCATTAATCTGCCTCCATCTCCAGGAATCTTTTAACAGGCCTGTTGCCGACGTTCATGGTCACTTGTGTGTCTTTACACCCTCTAATATGAACTACCCTATGTCGTAAGACAGCCTGTGGAGAGTTTTATTGACAAGTTCACTCATAACTCACAATATTGGCGCTTCACAAGCCGTCACCTGTTACGGCTTCATCCATCTCTTCCACGGAGCCCTGCAGGTGACCTGCTGATAAATCGCACGTGGGGCCTTGCGAATCTCTCCAAGGACAAAATTAGATCTGTATGTACCTGTCAGACTTATGAAATATAGACAAGTTCATTTTTCATTGCTGCTGCACTAAGGGTTTACCTTACCAAAAACCTTGAAGACAGTCTACCAATCCACCAAGCTACTCAATGAAATAAATACTCTGTGTTCTATGCCATGCCTCGTGTTTACTGCTTGTTCAATATCATCATCCAGGCAACCATTGTGAATCCTGCATTTCCAGTTCGAAGCAGTAGGCAACTTCGGACACAGAAGAGAGCAGCTGGTGCACATTTCTGGTGTACATAGCCGCCGGCATTTTCTGCTCGAGGCTGATAGTGTTTGTTTACTTCAGACAGTTCTATGCTGAGGCCTATGTCTGTCCAATCCTTGCAGTAAAGAGCAGCGTGTTGGTGCTTAAGCTCTGATCAGGAAGTAGTGTGGTGCAAAGCAATCTTTTTGATGCCTGCTTTAGTCTCTGAAGGGAACTGCAGAGGTCAGCAATAGGAAGATGTGAGCCATTTGGGCATGCAGCTACATTCTTTGGAAGCCATTACCATTGCAAATGCAAGGTAGGTTGTCTTTGCGGACCAATACTTATTTTCCATTCCAATTATCCTAAGGCAGGGGTCGTCAACCCATCGACCGCACTCAACCAGTAGATCTTCGGGACTTTTCTGGTAGATCCCCAAAATATTAAGGAAAACATCATGACATCAGTGGCCTACCCTCCAAGTGTGTGACCAATAGACCTGCCTAAACCCCCTAAATAGGAACTGCACGCCTCGCCACTCTTCAGGCATGCCTGCCGCTGGGGTTGACACCGGATCGTCCCGCAAATGTGCATTGCCTGACTGATCAAGTTGTGGCAATGCATTAAGGCTGACTGTTGCAACACATCGTATATTCTTTTTTAGCATCCATGATCAAACAACTCACCCTTCAACAACGACCACCATTGTTTTCCCTTGACGGGAAGCTAACAGGCCAAATAGACACCGTGAACACTACTCCACAGTATTGATTTTTTTTGTTGACTTACTGTGGATACAAAACACTGCACTTACATGTGGAAAGGAAGTGATTTTATAATAAAACCAGGCGCTCAACTAAAGAGGGACTTGTCTGTTCATCCCCTTTCAATCAAACACAAACAACCTGCCAAGTATAAAGCTGATTTTACAACTTCCCGTACCACAGCCATTTGACTCACATCCTCCCTCATATGTGACCATAGGATGAACAAATCGACTACTACGACTCTAGCGGCTGGCTTCTACAGCAGGGGTAACCAAAGGGTGGGCCAGGTACCTGTGAATTGCTAATCATTGTTGCAGCTTTCAATCCCTGAATTCGTGTCAGCTTTTTCAAAACAATTGCAGCAAAAGTAAATTTATCATTTTGCTGTACAATTTTAATTAATTATTATAATCCCAGAAAAAGACACCACCAATGCCTAACTATTCACTGTATGCAAGTTGTAGTCGTTCTCTGTGTTTTTTTTATACTTGAAGTGTTTGTCCATATTAAACATTCTTTTATGTTCCAACACATTTACCCTCACACCTTTAGCACTTTATTAACCGTTGGGAGCGATCTACAGCAAAAAGCGTGGTTGGGGCCTTGGTTAAGAGGGGAGGAGTATATTTACAGCTAGAATTCACCAAGTCAAGTATTTCATATATATATATATATATATATATATATATATATATATATATATATATATATATATATATATAAGAAATACTTGACTTTCAGTGAATTCTAGCTATATATATATATATATATATATATATATATATATATATATATATATATATATATATATATATATATATATATATATATATATATATATATAAATAAAAGAAATACTTGAATTTCAGTGTTCATTTATTTACACATATACACACACACATAACACTCATCTACTCATTGTTGAGTTAAGGGTTGAATTGTCCATCCTTGTTCTATTCTCTGTCACTATTTTTCTAACCATGCTGAACACCCTCTCTGATGATGCATTGCTGTGTGGCACGCACAGAAGTGCTTTCATCAAATGCACTAGAGTCTGGAATCTTCCATCTCTCCCTAGCATGGCCCAAAACCGGTCAATCTTTGCTTCCTGAGGAAGATTTTCACTGCCAAGCACTTGGTAGTCCACTACTTCTTCCCGGAGGCTATCCAGATCCAATCGCAGCTGCGGCTTGGAACTTATAAGCTATTTATTCATCTTACTCGTCGTCGGCGTCGCCATGGTTGTATCTTCCTCGTTCTTCTGCTTCGTCTCCTTGTTGTGTGCGCAGTTGTGCACTGCACTCTCTAAAAGCCGTAGATGTTATTGTCACATATGCATGTCCAGTAGATGGCAGTATTGTCCCGTTTAAGAGTGTCACAACATTGCTGTTTACGGCAGACAAACTGCTTTACGGTAGACCAAAATAGTGACTGCTGTTGTTGTGTGTTGTTACCGCGCTGGGAGGACGTTAATGAAACTGCCTAACAATAAACCCACATAAGAAACCAAGAACTCGCCTTCGATCATTCTACAGTTATAACGTGATTGGGCAGTCATGCTGTTTATATTGTGGGAAAGCGGACGTGAGAACAGGCTGTCGACACGTCACTCATGTCCGCCTGAATTTCGGGGGATTTTCGGGAGAACATTTGTCCCGGGAGGTTTTCGGGAGAGGCGCTGAATTTCGGGAGTCTCCCGGAAAATCCGGGAGGGTTGGCAAGTATGCTTTGGACACAGTTCCGAGGGCGCATGTCATTTGTGGAGATTGGTTGAATTTGCGCGAAGGAATGCAATTGCGACATTGGGAAATACTGGAGAGAATGAATAAAAACACAAACATTTGTCTATAACTATGTATCATTTTTAAAGCCTTTCTACAAAGAGGAGCCCAGTCTCAGACCAAACCTTTTTTTTACTCATCCACCCTATCCCCCCACAGCGTTTACCTTTTTCCCACCCTTCTAAGGGGACCGATAAAGTAAACGATTGAACGATTAAACGATTGAACATACATGTACAGTACATGTATAAAATGGCAGATCAGCTGAGACTGATGTCGTACATCTAAAGCAGCTACTCAGTCATGGCATTTTGAAGAGAAGAATTTCATAATATAATTTTCTGTGCCCACTTATTGCTGGTCACACTATGCATATAAAGTGTCACATACACAGCCAGTCCGAGAGCCGGTTCTCTGATTAAGAGGAGAGGAGAATCCCCTTGTGCATGAATGGACCTGTAATTAATGGAACAGAACAAACAGTCCTCATAAATTATGCAGTGTCATTCACCAAGTAGATTGCTACCAGAGGAGCTGAGCTACTGAACCTGAATAGCATAAAATACATATTTAATTACAACATTTACATTAAATTAAACAAGTACAATGGTGTTTACCCAGGTTTTATTGGCAATACTTAGTAATCCTTTTACCCCAAACATGTATCAGATTTTGTAAAAATGTGTAGGGAAGTAATTCATATGGCCTCATTCCTGGGTGCAATGCAGTGGAAAATGCCGCTCTACACAGCAACGGTCAAAGTTAGAATTGCCACAAAGCCACATTTTATGATAGTTTAGTGAAAGTGGATAGTGCAACGGTAATTTTTTTTATTTGTATTTTTTTGTCATAAAAAAATACAATCATGTGTGCTTACGGACTGTATCCCTGCAGACTGTATTGATCTATATTGATATATGATATCTTGTGTTTTTATAAAATATATCTAAGTGGGCCAAATCACATATATTAGAAAATAATCTCTTGAAATTGACTAGTCACTTGATTATAATAATAAGACATTTAAATTGTTATGTCAGGTTTGGGACAAA
The DNA here is from genome assembly GCF_033978685.3 of Nerophis lumbriciformis. Lineage (NCBI taxonomy): Eukaryota > Metazoa > Chordata > Actinopteri > Syngnathiformes > Syngnathidae > Nerophis > Nerophis lumbriciformis. Next base: position 22,329,764 of record NC_084555.2, on the reverse strand, counting down.
TGTGCTGCTGGTATGACCACAGTGTGCACGTCTGTATTCCACTGAATGCTCAGGGTGTTTGTGCGTTTGCTCACACACATGAACAATTAGAGGGAACATTGATTGTGTTTACTTTTTGATATTAAAATAAGACACAAAGCAGTTTGGCTAATGAAGATGAAGTCTAATAAAAAGCTTTGTTCTTCTCTTGGATTCGTACAACAGTTTGGCCAACAAAAATCAAGAGGAGTGACACCACTCACATCGAATACACAATCTTCACAGCCTGCGTTCAATTGGATGAGATGATTAGCTAGTATTGATGTTATTCGAACACTGATACAGTTTGCAGTTAAATAAAGGACGAGTGAACATCCCAGTAAACAAACTAAATACTTTATAAACAAGTTTTGACAATGTTCACGACAACACCTGCTGCAAAACATCAAATAGTTTTCTCCTTCGCTTTATACTTTTAATGTGGGGACAAGTGTCTCCAATATTGTCCACACCTGTCTCCATCTAAACACAGCAGTGCGCTCCTAGACGCACGACAGGGGGTGAGGGGAAAATGACGTTAAACCAAGCGCTTGGCTCCATTTACTCTGAGGAGAAATCTCCAGAGCAAAGTCTGTGTCGTTCGTCCGCCATGATTATCAAGCCAAACGACGCTAGTGCGGATGCGCCTGACTTCGTGTTGCCTAAGATGCATTAATAAATGAAGTTTTTTCTGTAATTAAAAAATTACACGGTACTACTAACCGTCTGGAATTTTATCGCAAATTATCATTACCATACCGTTTACCGTTACATCCCTAGATCATTAACAAGTAAAAAGTCAAGGGCAGTCACGGCATGTTCTTGCTACAAATGTTGGTCAATATTTTAGGGCTTACGGCAAATGACCAGGGCGGTTGCGGCAATTGCCACAGTTCAAGCCCTGATACAGGTAATCCTGCATAACAGTTTGACTTATTCATTCTACACAGTTATACGGTGTTTATGAATTACTGCATATTCCAACATTATATTCATCCACGTCCATGTCCATTTATATCTTTGGTCTTTGTTTTTATTTGTGACAATGGCAGTGATTAGCATAATCAAGGCCAACTTTGATGTGGTGGTGGGGATCTACTTACAGTTTTGCCTTATAACAATATACCAGTTTTATTAGCTAACAGCCTAAATAGCTGCTTGTTAGTCAATAATTAATAGTTTATCATTTAGCAATAGTAGCAATGGCACAATGAAACATTAACGTTACAGTATCTAACATGTCACTGTAGCCTACAGTATATAAGGGATTTAGCTCTCCTGTCCGTGACAGCCTTGAAAGCTTCAGGATTTGGAGAGTATCTGTAAAAAAAGAGTGAACCAAAATCCAAACATAAAAGTTGTGTTTCACTTGGACAGTAAATACAAATATTACTCAAATATATTGTGTAACGTTAATTTAATCATGTGTTTTTTTTTGTTTTCTGTTAAAATAAACCTACCATAAAAATGATGGTCGATTTGTGTTTTTTCAGGAGGATAAGTTTAAAATATCATCACTTTATACTAATACAGTGCAGTGAAATGGTTTCACTAAAACTGTTTTGGACACGCTGAAATGTAAAATGTGCCCTAAAGTGCTGCAGAATGTTTTTGAACAAATAAAAGCCATTACAGGAACCCTGCCTTCCTGAAACATTGACACTTGCTTTTGCATTTAGATTGAATGCTTTTGGCAACAATAACAAACATGCTAAAAGGTTGCTAATGCAGCAATCTTGTAGGTTTCCTGAGGCATCAAGGAGTCGGTGGCAGCTAAAATGTTGCAAAATGGAAAGACATGGCACTACCTTGCTGAGCTTGCTTTTGAGGTCTTGTCCTCGGTTTTGCAGAGTAATCTCGCTGAAGGCTGTTATGGAATGTTTGGGTATGATCCTTGTCCAATAATTCATGAATCCGTCTGCCAGAGCTTCCATGGTAGTCACTACTGCACAGCAGGTTTGAAATACATAATTACAAATGTCCTTGTTTCTCTCCACGTCAAAAACATCTCTGCAGATATGTTTATGAGAAAGCGAAAGCATTATGTTTATAAACGCACCAGGGATATTTGCAGCTGGTTGACATTTAACCCAGTTCTAGACATATTAATTGAGATTTCACCGTAGGAAACCAAAGTGTCACTGGGGAATGTTAAGTGCTGCAGGCGCAGAAAATAAGAGTCCGCTATGGGCAATATGGTGGAATGATATCAACCTCAAAAGTGCAATAGCATTTTACCGTGAGATGGACACCTCACACTAAATTACATCTATTGTGTCAATTATTTTGACCCTCATGTCTCGATGTGTGACCTCGACATTGATTCCCTTCACATAGTTTTGTCCACGTACTGGTGTGTTATGAACGTGCACTACTTGTGGTTCTTTTAAAAACTAAGATGCAGTTTGGAAATGTATCTGTCCCTGATATTACATTGATCTTGTACTTTCACTTAGGCAACCAAAGAGAAAAACAACAGTAAACAACCAGTTTTATTGTGTTCAATGAGCAAAAGGTGGAAGTTAGCTGTAGTTCATGAAGTTCTGGCCAATATCCTGCATGATTTTATATTTTTGTAAAGTATGACATTTGTTTCGTCATTTAAATAAGTTAAATAGAAACAACGTCATACATGTTAATAGAAAATTAATAACGTTTAATAATACGGTTGATTGAATCAAATTAGGAATGTCTAAGACTAGCTACACCCCACTAATACAAAATAGTTTGTTACACCTAGCAAACCCAGCATAGAATACTTTACCCAAAACAGACGTCATAACCAGTGTTCGGAAAACTACTATTAAAAAGTAATTATTTCTAATTACTCGTTTCTTTACCAAAAAACTAAATACATTAGCTACGGGATTACCCTTTAATTAATGTGCCGTATTGTCCAAGGTATAAAGTATATATATACAAGCCACACCCACTAAATTTTAGGGGTAAAAAACTATTTTTCCATATGCCGCACCGAACTCGAAGCCACAGATATATACCGGTTAAGGTTGTCCCGATACCAATTTGGTACCGGTACCAAAATGTATACCGATACTTTTCAAAATAAAGGTAACTTCAAAAATGTAAATATTGGCTTTATGTTTTGCACTCAAAGAACAATTTTCCATACTACATATAGTCTGCCATAATCAAGAATTAGATTAGAACAGGGGTCTCCAAACTACGGTCCGTGGGAAGTCTCAAGGTTTTTTTTTTTAATTTGTCCTTTCTAATCTGTTTTCTACCGCTTGTTACTCTCGAGGTCTCCAAGCCGCTCAGGCAAATCATATTGTCAAAACATGCATTTTCCCATCGTTAACGTGACATCATCGCGCTCGCGCCGCAGTGGCCGGCGAGCGTGCGTCAACTGTTTTAGTCAATTAGTGCGTGAGGAATATATATATTTAAAAACATACTTTTATTCCATGGCTTTTAACACTGAGTGATATCCATCCTGCAATGGCGCCCCATAATACACCTGCTGTGAACCTGTTTTTATGTTTTTATTTATTCTATTTTTATTTATTAATTTTTTATCGTGTTCTGTTTGTGTTGTGTTGTGTTTACTCGGTTCTCGTTTTATCTTTTAACCTGTCCATTGTACAGCACTTTGGCTACCCCTGTGGTAAATTGTAAATGTGCTTTATAAATAAAGTTGATTTGATTTGATTTGATGTATATATATATATATATATATATATATATATATATATATATATATATATATATATATATATATATATATATATATATATATATATTTATATACACACACACACACAGCCCGGCCTCTGGCCAAATTTTTTTAACCCTATGCGGCCCCCGAGTCAAACAGTTTAGGGACCCCTGGATTAGAATATAATACAAAGCTTTTCTACTTCTGGTCTGTGCTTTAAGAAAATTACAATTATTAGTAAATACTAAAAACAAAACTATGAATAAAAGTAAAACACACATTGTTAAAGATAAGACACAAATTGTAGACATGTGTTACACAATTTAGTCATTTCACTTGCATTAGTTGACACTAATTGTGCGGTTTTAACTCCGCTAATATTTGGCATAAAGCCAAGCAGCTGTCTGTGGCCAAGCAGCTGTGTGTGCGTCTACGTATCTACATGTGCACAACAGGCTGAGCTGGTTAAGTATGTTAAGAGAGTAAGTAGTATGTGTGTGAGTGAGTGGGCGAGTAAATAGAGAGTGTGTGCACTGTGCACTGCATCGTAGAGTGATTAACGTTTCCTGGTGTGTCCTGCAAATCTAATAATAAAGCGGTTGTTACCAATCGACACTTTTTGTTCAAATCATTTTTGAGTTTGTGGGTAAAAACATTTTGTTCCTGAAAAAATCAGTAAACATGTTTTATGTGTTGGTATTTGACAAAACCTCCAATTTAAACTGCACTTTAACGTATTTTCATTATTTATAAAGTACATTATTTGAGTTTGAACAAAACTCCACAATCTGCATCATCGCTTGTCGTTTGCCAAACCACTGGTGAGAAGCACTGATGTATCCAAGAAATCAAAGACTACAAATAATAATTTACTATTTGAAAGTGATGTTTAGTAAATGTTCACTTAAAATAAAAGTCTTATAGTGTTCAGTACACCAATGATACTTTGTGTACTGCAGAATGATGTTTGTGATGACAAGCAAAATACCAAAAGAACTTTGGGAAGAAAAAAAGTTGTTCTCTTTACCCCCGCAAAACGTAGTGAAAAATAAGCAAAACCGTGTCTCTAAAACCAAGGTACAGATTGTAGCGTGGGCTACCTGTACCGTTGCACCTCTCGTAAACACAATCAAAGACATGAACAAAATGACAGTTGTCAGCTTTTAGCATATATTACCTCCATCAAACATGGCGGAAATGTCCGTTACAAGATAAGTAAGTAGGGAGTAAACAGTAGGGATGCAATGGTACTTTGTGTAATCCTGCACAGGAAAATCCACCTTCAATAAAAAATACAACATTTTGATATTAATCGAGATTGGATGATATGAAAAAATAATTGTGATAATATTTTTTGCCTTATTACCCAGATTTACTTTGCCTACATTTTTGCTGTGTAATGTTGCCTCCATCCATCCATTTTATACCGCTTGTCCCTTTCAGGGTCTACTGTATTTTGCCCTTCTTTCACAAATTTCCTGTACTCACAGCAGGCAGAAGGCAGTCAACTTTTTTGTCCTGGCCAGAACATTTTTCTTGCACCAAAATTATTTCAATTAATATTAGAAAGGGACAAGCAGTAGAAAATGGATGGATGAATGGATGGATATTACCTCTTGTTCTCCCTCTTTGCCCGGAAAATGTACCTTTTGGTCAAATGCAAATGTTGACGGATGCAAATCTAACTACCTTGTAAATCGGGATGTCCGATAATGGCCTTTTTGCCGATATCCGATATTCCGATATTGTCCAACTCTTAATTACCGATACCGATAACAACCGATACAGATATAAACAGTCGTGGAATTAACACATTATTATGCCTAATATGGACAACCAGGTATGGTGAAAATAAGGTCCTTTTCTATTTTTTTTTTTTTTTTCCTTTTTAAAAAAATTAATAAAATAAGATAAATAAATTAAAAACATTTTCTTGAATAACAAAGAAAGTAAAACAATATAAAAACAGTTACATAGAAACTAGTAATTAATGAAAATGAGTAAAATTAACTGTTAAAGGTTAGACTATTAGTGGACCAGCAGCACGCACAAGCATGTGTGCTTACGTATCCCTGCAGACTGTATTGATATATATTGATATATAATGTAGGAACCAAAAATATTAATAACAGAAAGAAACAACCCTTTTGTGTGAATGAGTGTAAATGGGGGAGGGAGGTTTTTTGGGTTGGTGCACTCATTGTAAGTGTATCTTGTGTTTTTTATGTTGATTTAATAAAAATAAAAAAATTAAAAAAACGATATTGATAATAAAACAACCTTTATCGACATCTCTACTTGTAATTGTTTTTGATCATTTCAATGGGATAGGAAAAGCTCTTTGTCTTGTTTTTTTCATATTATAAAAACACTGACACGACTCCAGGCTTTTGTGCAGTTAAATAACTCATTTTACCAGTGAGTGGTTTTGTAAAATTCACAATTTGAAAGTCCCCCTTGGTAAGGAATCATACTTGAAAGGACATGGTTCGGTTACTTTTGAAGTTTTTAATTATTTGACTAAAAAGCTCAATAGCTGGCAAGACTGAAAAAACAATGACAAATTATTTTATTTTGACACATGTACATTTATGATGTACCGTATTTTTTAACCATAGTGCGCACCGGATTAAAAGGTGCACTGTCGATAAATTCAGTTTTATATTCATACAAAAGCCACAAGGTGCATTTAACGTGGTCAGATTATAACTATTTTTTTTTCCTACATTTAAAACACTTCCTTATGATCTACATAACATGTTTCGGTGGTTCTCTGGTCAAAGAACCAATTTATGTTACGTTCCCAGACGGCTCTGAGTCTAGTCTTGGGGGGGCCCCAAAAACCCCTCAGGTTAAGTCAAAGCTTCCATGGGGCCCAAATCAAAAATTGATTTTTGGGCCCTCTATATCTGTCAATAATTGGTTGTTGATCATTCACACACCTGATATAAACTCATTGTTGTTTACATTATGTTATTGTTAGCCTGGCATGTCTTTTGACATATGACATGTCATTTATAAATACATGGTGGTGGCCCAGTTAGAACATAAATAATAACAAAGCAATAATAACACAGATAATACCAATGAATACCACATATGGTTCCTAATTTCAAAATGTAGAATCTTCAGCTACAAGAGTGGCCTGGGGTTGAACCTTTCAAGTGACAAAGCTTTATTTGCAGTCTTAAATTACCTGTTTTTATTTTTAACTAATTGTTATTATTTAATGCTTACACTCTACGGAGAAAGCACACTCCGAAGTTACATTTCTTGTGTGTTAAACACACCTGTCCAATAAAGCTGCTTCTGATTCAGTTGATTATTTTTGGTAACAAAAACCTGCAACAGCAATGTGCAAAAATAATTTGTAGTCCAAGAAAACAATTAGAAGCACCAATAAAATCACTCAGTTATATACAAAAGTAACAAATTTAACTGTGCAAAAACAAACAGAATAAAATAAAATATCAATCAAACACTTAAATAATATTAATACAAAGTTACCAGAAACAAGGTAACAAAAATGTTTTAAATGCAAGTGTAGGTGTGTAATGCAAATACATTTGATATTGAAATCATTACACAAACTTTAGTTGTTTTTTAAATATTATTTATTACAATCATGTATGCTATCTCACAATGATCTGGGATCACGTTTACACACCTGTTTTTACAATTAACCCAGCGAACCATTTTGGTTCCCAGAACGTTGTGATTACGTTCGCGTTTTTGGGCAGTTAACGTCACCTAAATGATGCATGTGGGTTGCTTTTTGCTTCCATATTGGTGCAAACGGCAAACATATTTTCCGTTACCAAAACGTTAGATATTACGTTTTTTAATGCTACTGAATGATCTGCAATGGCAGTGCTTTAAGTCTGCATATTAATTTCATACTAAATTGATGTTTGTCCAACATAAATGAATACAGTACAAACTGTGATAAAGCCATTTTTCAAGGGTAATCGCCAATACGCTGTTGTATGGATGCGCACGCACACATCTCACTCACACACACACACGCAAAGACATGCATACACAAATACACACATTACGACACTTTTTTGCTACACAACAGAGCGTTGATTGTGACAACAATCATTTGTACTAAAATAACACTTCAGTTTGCATTGATTAAAGCAAGCTACAACAGACTGAACAACAGCACATAAATTTAACTACTTGAAATTTAACAACCCCCCCACACCGTGACCTACGATGCCAGATGAAGTATAAACAATAAAACATTAAATATTAAGAGTAAGTGAAAGTTTGACTCCTACCTGCACCAAACACGGGGAAGTGTGGAGAGAGTGTTTTTCATATATTATTATTTGTTGGTTATAGTTCATTTACACCATGAGTGGGGAAAGTTGTTTGGATTGGGTCATATATGAAAATGATGTGCTCTAATTACTAAAATATATAACTTGTGGTTGTTAACTAGTGATTCAATTGATTTCCATATGAGGGCAATAAAATCTGGGCACTATCATACCAAAGAAATTTGCAGTGGTATGAACAAAGACAAAAACACACCGTGGGCCTTTCTTGTTAAACTTGTGATGTTTAAAACTCCAGCGGGCCATAGTGTGGACACCCCTGATCTAGTAACAAAACAATGTAAATATATATGTACTCTTGAGGGCCGCCTTGTGGCCGTGGTGTCCTCAGCAGCCCCATATTTCGCTTGTATTTATTTATATTTATTTATTTTATATATATATTTATATATTATTTATATATATTTATTTATTTATATATGCACCTTATTGCTTTTTTATCCTGCACTACCATGAGCTTATGTAACGAAATGTCGTTCTTATCTGTGCTGTAAAGTTCAAATTTGAATGACAATAAAAAGGAAGTCTAAGTGTAAGTCTAAGTCTTTTGCCTTGGGCGGGCTCTGGGTTAAGTCGACCCTGATCAGTAGGTAAATAAAGTTGGTTTTGCATAATACTACGAAACAAAATGCCAGATAAAAAATGCCTGATGGGTGCTGGTTAGCGCCTTGCATGGCAGCTCCCTCCATCAGTGTGTGAATGTGTGTGTGAATGGGTAAATGTGGAAGTAGTGTCAAAGCGCTTTGAGTACCTTGAAGGTAGAAAAGCGCTATACAAGTACAACCCATTTATCATAACATGTCCCCTAATAGGTGCCATTTTGGGGTCCTTTTACACACACCATAATAATACCTTTATGTTGAAGCACATTTTGTCTGACTATGGTAGCCATAATGCTCCAACAATCCATCAAGTGGTGCGTACTAAAACATTCTGAAAGATATTTGGGTGCCTTGTGTAATGTTCTATATTCTCAATGAAACATTGTTGGTGTTGCTTTATTGAACAAGTGGCATCCTGCAGTCCACACATATCTCTTGTGTGTGACTGCCATCTACTGGTCACACTTATTATTACACCAAATAACATTTCTTGGAGGTTGGTAAGCACAACCAGATTTAATACATACATTAGGCACATTGGGTTATAAGGCGCACTGTCGATTTTCGAAAAATTATTTTAAGTGCGCCTTATAGTCCGAAAAATACGGGACATATACACGATTATTAAGATCATTAGTCTGACTTGTTGTTGATGTTTTAGTAAACATTCCGAAGGTTTGTAGTGATCTGAACCCAAAAGGACATGACAACTCATTCCTTGATGTGGTTTGTATTATTAAAGCAACGGTATTTAGTAATATTATCTATAAGGCATTGCCATGGCGACTGTGGATAGCATACATTTCCATTGACAAATTTTACTTTTTTGGTAAGCCGCTTCTCTACTGCTCAGGTATTTAATTCACTTAATAAGACATCCAAAGAATTGTCAAGCGTTACAGTTCATGTCCTTAATAACAATTTATAACTCCAGAAGGAACATCCTGCATTGTTCAAAAAACAAGCTGAAGTCTGGTGAATCAACTTAATGAGATTAATCAATGCTATGGTGATAGCGCTGCTGCCATTTTATAGAATTTTATTCCATGGAACAATCTATAGAACTTTCAGCAGATAAAGGATAATGTCTATAGAATTTCTGTTAGACATTCTATAGAATGCCCAGTTCTATAGAACAATCTATAGACCTTTCAGCAGATAAAGTAATGTCTATAGAATTTCTGTTAGACATTCTATAGAATGCCCAGTTCTATAGAACAATCTATAGACCTTTCAGCAGACAAAGTAATGTTTATAGAATTTCTGTTGGACATTCTATAGAATTCCCAGTTCTATAGAACAATCTATGGACTTTTCATCAGATAATGTAATGTCTATAGAATTTCTATAGGATATTCTATAGAATTCCCAGCTCTATAGAACAGTGAAAAGACCTTCCAGCACATGAAGCTGATGTCTATAGAATTTCTATAGAATTTTGAATACATATTCTATAGAATCTTCAGTTCTAAAGAAATTCCGACGAAATTCTATAGCGTTCTATATATTTCTATAGAGATTCTATAGAACATTTTTTGCAGGGGTGAAAGAGAGGAACGTTTTGGTTGGGTGGCAGTTGGAGAAGCTGTTTAGAAGTCTGAAGTGAATTCTACTAATTAAAGTTATGAACAAGTAGGAGTGGTAAAAAAAAAAAAAAAAATGCTTGTTTCTGATTTATTGACCACCATTTGTATTACTTAATGCCAGGATGGCGTTCATGTTATGTGTAAGTGTAGAACAACAGACATGGTTGGAGAACATTGGATGCATTTTAAGTGCTACTTCGTGCACACTTGCAGTGGTACTGTGTTTTCATACACTTTTTATATGGTTCCGTTTACAAAAAGGTTTTTCGCCAAGATTTCCTTTTTCGTAAAGCCAAACACTGCGCCTATAAACATAATTCGTTTACCCGCATATATTTCTGGAGAACCATGTGCCGAAACCAATAATCTCACACGTTGGAGACTTAGGCCATGTCTACACTAAGTTGTTTAACCCCTTAAACGAATAATTATTTAGCCTAAGCCCCGTTTCAGCCACGTTAAACCAGTAAATTAGAGTGAAAAGTTTGAATTAGTTTTCGCTTGCTCAATCACAAACATTGTAATCTGCATTGTTTTCCCTGACTGGAACGACCTGGCACGGAAGAAATAAACGCAGCCTTTTTCATTCACACATCTTGGCGGTGTGCAGAGGGACTGTTTTGGTGATCGCTTCTTTCTCATCATACATGGCATCATCATACATACCTGATGTAAATGATTCCACCATAGTAAAATGATTTTAGCCCGTGGTTTTGTTTGTTGTTGCGTCTTATTCGCCTTGTAAATAATTGTATGTTGCGTCTTGTTTGCCTCTTAAAGAATTGTATTTTCCCGCACTCAGCTGGAGGCTTTGGTTTCAGATGCAGGAATAAGTGTTATGATCCATTGCCCGGATCATGTTTTGTTCTGTTAGTTTTGACTAACTCAGTTCGGTTTTCTGCGCCTCTGGGATTGTGTTTCAGTTGCCATGACTGCAGATTAGTTTCACCTGCCTCTGATTAGTGTTCGGGACGCTCACCTGTTCCTGGGCATTAATCAGAGAGCTATTTATTCCCATTTCTCTCCACAATCAGTCTGGCTTCCTTGTTTGCATCACGCAACAGTTAACGACGGCTATAATTTTGGATTCCTGCTTGTATGCTAGCTTCCACGCTAGGCTCTTCCTTAGCTTTGCCACCCGTGCTATCGGCACGCTTTTGTTTTACTGCATTTCCTGCATTATTTATGCAAATAAATCATTTCCTACCTGCACGCTGTCTCCGGAGTTTTTGTCTGCATCTTGGGAAAACAACCTCCGCATAACCATGCAACCAAGTCGTTTATGTTGCTTCCTTTTTGAAACAAAGTTTTCACCGTGCAGTCACTTGTTCCACGCCTGTTGCTGCAAAACCAAAGTACTGACCACACTTTTCTTTTCCTTGGAACAAACAGCTCTCGTTAGCATTAGCATTAGCCATCTTTTGCTATGTGAGCTGCTAAGGAAGTAAGGGGATGGTGGAACCTACGGACGCTCCTGAGGGGAAAAAAAAGTATGCTGAAGCAAAAGGGGAAAAAAAGTAATATATCGATAAATCGTCCAGGCCTACTTCACCCTCCCAAGTCCCACGCCTTCGTCGCTTCACCCAACGTGATATGATGGAAAACGGAGCATCGCCCCTTGTGGCAGAAGCGTCGACCTTATTGCAAGTCTCGAGTTGTATGTTGTAATATGTATATGTGTTTTGCTCAATGTTTTTACCTGGTCTCAAACTGAGCAACCACCCACCCCCTATAGAAGTTTAGTTTTGGACTTGCTTTTCTTCCTCCTCTTCCTCTACCTCCTATGTTTACCATTTTTTCTACGGCGACCCAATCAGTGTTCCCGTTCTGACCACCCTGTAACTGTCTGATCTTAGAAGGACTTGCAATGAAAATGTAATTGCGTTGTATATTTTAAGTGCAATGACGTTAACGTTCCATCCATCAGTTCATGATCATGTGGCCCTGGCCAACGACAACAACATAGATGTTCATGACACAGACCGGCCCTGCTTACAGTTTAGAAAACTAAGTGGTAGAGTAGTGAAGCACTACAGCTTTGACACTGCTCAAGAGAAATACAACATTAATTTAACTATAACCACCATTTTGTTAACATGTGTAAAATAAAATATTGTCCAGCAATTTAAGTACATGACCTATAGTAATTTTAGAAATTGATTCAAGCAGTCAATGTTTGCATTAGACAATTTAAAATCATTCCAGAATCACATTAGGGAGCTAGACACATGACTATGTCCTTATACGGCACAGCAATGGTAGACTAAATTGTTTACTGTTCTTTTTTATGCTTTCCACTTCTTTTTCTTTGTTCGATGTACTTGAAACTAATTTTAGTCAACGCAAACTCAGTTCTTTATTCACTGTCCTCTGGGGGAGAAAGGAACAGAATATAATTTATGTTCTGATAATTGTAATGATATCATTATCTCCAATGTTTTGTAGTGTGTCTCATGTCAAATCCACAGTGTATTTTCTTAAACAAATGAACAAAACACAATTGGCTAAAGATTCCTCCGATATGTACAATACAGTATAGCTCATAAATATTTGATACTATCACATTTTAAATGTATATAGAGTGCGACCTTTGCCCTTGATATTGTGGTGAGGGCCAAATGAAGCAGCCTGCAGGCAGATTAAGATTTCAAGTCTACTGCTGTTTGTACATGTACTAATCTTAAGGAGATCAAAAGGTTCACTGCATGCATCTATCTTGCACCTTTGGCATCTGTAACATCGTCAACAATCGCCAGAAATACTTGCATTTTGGTAAGAGCAAAAACAAATTATTTGCCGCTCTTACAAACACTCAGTTGCCAACCATTGCATCTCGGGGTGTGGGAAAAAATTGATTCGAATTCGAATCGCGATTCTTACGTTGTGCAATTCAGAATCGATTCTCATTTTTGAAAAATCTATTATTTTTTTTAATATTTTTAAAAATTGTTTATATATTTTTTTTTTAAATTAATCAATCTAACAAAACAATACACAGCAATACCATAAAAATACAATCCAATTCCAAAACCAAACCCGACTCAGAACTGCATTAAACAGAGCAATTGAGAGGACACACAAACACGACACAGAACAAACCAAAAGTAGTGAAACAAAAATGAATATTATCAACAACAGCATCAATCCATCCATCCATCCATCCATCCATCTTCTTCCGCTTATCCGAGGTCGGGTCGCGGAGGCAGCAGCCTAAGCAGGGAAGCCCAGACTTCCCTCTCCCCAGCCACTTCGTCCAGCTCCTCCCGGGGGATCCCGAGGCGTTCCCAGGCCAGCCGGGAGACATAGTCTTCCCAACGTGTCCTGGGTCTTCCCCGTGGCCTCCTACCGGTCGGACGTGCCCTAAACACCTCCCTTGGGAGGCGTTCGGGTGGCATCCTGACCAGATGCCCGAACCACCTCATCTGGCTCCTCTCGATGTGGAGGAGCAGCGGCTTTACTTTGAGCTCCCCCCGGATGACAGAGCTTCTCACCCTATCTCTAAGGGAGAGCCCCGCCACCCGGCGGAGGAAACTCATTTCGGCCGCTTGTACCCGTGATCTTGTCCTTTCGGTCATAACCCAAAGCTCCTGACCATAGGTGAGGATGGGAACGTAGATCTACCGGTAAATGGAGAGCTTTGCCTTCCGGCTCAGCTCCTTCTTCACCACAACGGATCGATACAGCATCCGCATTACTGAAGACGCCGCACCGATCCGCCTGTCGATCTCATGATCCACTCTTCTACAGGGGTGTCAAACTAATTTTAGACCGGGGGCCACATGGAGAAAAATCTACTCCCAAGTGGGCCGGACTGGTAAAATCATGGCACGATAACTTAAAAACAAAGACAACTTCAGATTGTTTTCTTTGTTTAAAAGTAGAACAAGCCCATTCTGAAATTGTACAAATCATAATGTTGTTGGATTTTATTTTACACTTACGTGTTGCGGTTAATAGTATTCTATATTTATTTGTCGTTATTTATATTTTCTGAATAAATTATGTTATAATGTTCATCAGTCAACTCATTGGTGTTAATTTTCAATCTATCAAGATAAAAAAAATTATATCAAAATCAAATTACAATATGTAATTTATGTAGTTTGATCATTTTCCTCGACTGATGTACTAACATCATGTGGTTTGTTTTGTACATATGTAGCATCATCTACAAAGATACGAAAAATTGCTATTTCGCCATCCAGTGGACACATTTACAACAGCAGTTTCTTTCATTCCAAAATTTCAGATTCATTTTTATACTTAGCAAACTCATCCCACGGGCCGGATAAAACCTGTTCGCGGGTCTGATCAGGCCCTCGGCCCGTATGTTTGACACCCCAGGTGTAGCAGCTAAATTGAAATTAAGGTCTTTTATTGGGTCCAATGACCAACGTAAGAGCTAATGAGCAAGTATACAAAGGGAATGGTTGTGTTGAGTTTGAATTTATTTCGAACATGCAAGCATACAACATGATACATCAACATTTCCAGTTTCTCTTTTCAACATGTTCGAAAAGGAGAAGGAAGAAGCAGAGTTTATTTAATCCTACCCCTTTTCTTTTACATAACAGTTGCTAAAACTTTTGTTCACTTTGGTTGCCTTACACATTTGTATATTTACACAAATGGAACAACTGAAACGGTTTACCTTGTCGGCCTTTAGCTCGTGCTAAAATTATTTGAACTCTTCATTTTGAAGTCTCTATTTCTGTCATGACTAGCAAGTCATGTCTTTTTCTGCCCTAGTTTGTGGTTTTCCTGTGAGATGTATTTCCGTTTCAATGTTCCTTTCCATGGTTACCTCTGGTTGCTACGGGCGCTGATTGAACACTCCGGCCTCTGTTTGTTGATTAGGACTAGCACCTGTGCCCAATCGCAATCATGCCCCTATTTAGACCCGTCCAGTCGGCACAGGTTCCATATTCGCTTCACGCGTCAGCTTATGTTGTGGTTAACGTCTACTGTTTTCTGGTATTTTGCTTGTGCTGGTGATCACACTTCTCTGCTGCACTCTTTTTTTTAGATTTTGCACTTTTGGACATAAAATACTCTTTTACCTGCAAGCTGCTTCCTCCTGTTCTTCCCCATCCTGTGAACACAAAAGACCAACACCATGCATACACTTGACAATTTCCCTCTTTAACTGACTTGACTGTCTGGCGCCTTATTCGCCGTTACTGTGGAAGACACATTTGTGTTTATCTTTTCAACCATGAGTTCCTCATCAAAGTAAAAGCACATCCGCTAATAAAAGATTCAAAATTGGAATCATACCATACTTAGGAAAAACAGTATGAATTCACAAAACAGTGTTTCAATGGTTGTCCATTAAAAATGGCAAAACAATGAGTTTAAGGATCTTGTCACGGTACGTCATCGAGTTGAAAGCTCTGGCTTTTAGCTCGATGCCTAGGACAGTGTTTTTCAACCACACTAGTGTGCCGCGGCACACTAATGTGCCGTGAGATACAGTCTTGCGTGCCATGGGAGATTGCAAAATATTTTTTACAAACCAGTAATTATAATGCGCAAATGTGCCGTTGTTGAGTGTCTGTGCTGTCTCAAGCTCGGCAGAGTAACCGTGTAATACTCTTCCATATCAGTAGGTGGCAGCAGGTAGCTAATTGCTTTGTAGATGTCGGGAACATGGTTTGTCGTGATCACAATATGCGGCAGGTAAAAAGGTATCTAACACTTCAACCAAAAATAAACAAAAGGCGCTAAGTGCCGCTAAGAAAAGGCATTGAAGCAAAACGAAACTAAAACTGAATTGGCTGCAAAGTAAACAAAAACAGAATGCTGGATGACAGCAAAGACTTACAGTGTGTGGAGCAGACGGCGTCCACAAAGTACATCCGTACATGACATGACAATCAACAATGTCCCCACAAAGAAGGATTGCGTCCGCACAACTTAAATAGTCTTGATTACGAATACAAAGCAGGTGCGGGGAATAGCATTCAAGGAAGACATGAAACTGTTACAGGAAAATACCAACAAAAGAGGAAAAGTCAACAAAATAGGTGCGCAAGACAATAACTAAAACACTACACACAGGAAAACACCAAAAAACTCAAAATAAGTCACGGTGTGATGTGACAAGTTGTGACAGTACACCTACTTTGACACAAGAGCTATAGTGATGCATGGTTGGTTATGGTTTGAATTCATATCCAACAATTGCGAGAACGACTTTTTATTGTCAATATCGACTACTGAGTTTAATTTTTTTATGTTTTCTGCTGGTGGTGTGCCTCTGGATTTTTTCAATGAACAAAATGTGCCTTGGCTCAGAAAAGGTTGAAAAACACTGGCCTAGGACACTTGACTCTCATTTGGAGGTCACAGGTTTGAGTTCCATCCAACAAGTAAATGTGCCAAATGCTTGAGCGGTTGTCCAGAAACATGAGGGTTCCTGGTACAAATCCTAGTCACTGCCGTGGTGTCCTTCGTCAAGACACTTCACCCACTTTGCTCCAAGTGCCACCCAAACTGGTGTGGTTGAATACAACTATGCTATAATCTGTCTTATTTATAGTCTGTACACCAGACTGTTCATTAAAAAACAACAACATAACATCCCCTTCGTGGGCCACTCAATCCACAACATGTCTGCCATCTTCCCTGAACAGTGAAAAACGGGAATCAACCGTGAAGAGAACACCTATCCAAAGTGCCAGACGCCATCGAATGTGAACACTTGCTTGCCCATTCAAATCGGTTACATGGATGGACTGCCAAAATCTATGAAACCCCTTTTGTAGATGCCTTATGAAGGAGAAATGAACATTAAGGGTCTGATCTACTAAAAGTTGGTGTGTATTAAAACATGTGCAAACTTGACAGCACACACAAATAGGATAGGTATTGTTCACATTTGAATCGATACGGTACCTGGGAATCGATACTGATTGTCAACGATTCCAAATGTCGGTACTTTTGTGTGGGGTAATAAATGTTAATTATTTGATGATGAACTTTTATTTTTTTTATGTAACGTTTAAAAATGAACTGACTATGGTAAGTGTGCTCTCCAGTTGTTTTATCTTGTTTTCCTACACATTTGCAATGCAGTTGCACTTTCAAGGCATTAGATGGCAGTACTGTATAGGCAATCTATGTTATCTTGTCTAACTTGGAAGTAGCTTTTTCCAAGTTTCCTGAATGTGTAGTAGCCAGTCTATTGCAAATTCAATGTAAATTAGCATCAAGTTGATGCATTTTGGAAGAGTGGAGGCTTACTTTACATGTGAGTGTTTTCTACCAAGCATACTTGCTTTGTTGGTGTTGAACATTTCAACAAAACTTAAAGGGAGTTCGCTCTTAGTGCTGCTTGAGTGATCGTTTCCTTGAGCCAGTGTTTGGTTTGCAATCAGTGACGAGTCTGCAATTGAACATAAAGTCAAATGCAACAAAGGTATCGAAATATGGCACCGTTTGATTTTTCGTGAAGCAATACCAGGTAGTACATACAGGTATTGATTCACAGTGCCTCTAAAAGTATCAAAATTAATTTAGGATGTGTCTCTTACGTGAGCAAAATAAGGAGCGCTATTCATTTTGCTTTTGTCTTTTTGTGAATGCAGACTATATGCTGATCATCGGAAGGCCCACGATACAGTGGAGAAAATGAAAATATAAATATGTTGCACTGTTCTGCAGGAGCTGTTTTGCGTCTTTATTTAGCACTGGCGTTTGGGCAGAAATAGTTGTGAGAAAGGAGGCAATCACGCTATAGTTCTGCCCTACGTATGCTTGTCAACATTAATGGACCATTATAAATAAACATTGTTTCAATGTCAAAATATTAACATCTCTCCTATGTAAAAGTAAAACCTTATTGCTGTATGAATTTTCTTGCGTCTAGAGCATGGGTGTAATTTCACTTGGCTCGTGAGGTGATATCAAATTAACACTAGAGCTGGCCCGCCGATTATATACAGCTGCGGTGCCGCAGTACACCGCTAATTCTCATACGTGCCAAACCTCCCGAGAATTGTAACATCCTCTTTTCGTCTAGCCCAACAAGTGCTGGCCCAGTTACATAATATGTGCGGCCTTGGCACGCACACAGAAGTGAATGCAACACATACTTGATCTTCATTGATACACGTTACACTGAAGGTGCCAGTATAAAAAAACTTTAACATTGTTAGAAATGTACGCCACACTGTGAATCCACACCAAACAAGAATGACAAACACTTTTAGGAGAACATCCGCACAGTAACACAACATAAACACAACAGGAACAAATACCCAGAACCCTTTGTAGCACTAACTCTTCCGGGACGCTACAAGGTGTGTGGGTGTGTGTGTGTGTGTGTGTGTGTGTGTGGGGGGGGGGGGTTTGGAGGTAGCGGGGGTGTATATTGTAGCGTCCCGGTGTTGTGCCGGATAATGCACCCCCGACATAGAATGCACCCCCTGATGGGAGTGTTATATCAACTAAAGCCCACACTTAAAGTTTGCACGTGCAAGATTGAATCTATTTGAAAAAGTTATTTAATAAGAAGCCAAAAGTGCAAAAACAATAATGTTTGTGTTGGAGGAGTTGTGAATTAATGAAATATGAAATCCGTGCTGCAGTCGCTGCTGGGCCACAACATTAGGTACACCTGCAGACTGCAGCACGGATTTCATATTTCATTCATTCACAACTCCTCCAACACGAACATTATTGTTTTTGCACTTTTGGCTTCTTATTAAAAAACGTGTTCAAATAGATTCAATCTTGCACGTGGAAACTTTAAGTGTGGGCTTTAGTTGATATAACACTCCCGTCAGGGGGTGCATTCTACGCCGGGGGTGCATTATCCGGCACAAGAGTTAGCACTGCAATGGGTTCTGGGTATTTGTTCGGTTGTGTTTATGTTGTGTTACTATGCGGAAGTTCTCCCAAAATGTGTTTGTCATTCTTGTTTGGTGTGGGTTCACAGTGTGGCGTATGTATTTCTAACAATGTTAAAGTTGCTTAAACAGCCACTCTCAGTGTAAACTGTATCGCTGTTGATGAAGTATGCTTTGCATTTACGTGTGTGTGCGTACAGGAGCCGCACATATATTGTGACTGGGCTGGCACGTTGTTAGAAGGGATATAAAGCGGACGTGACGTCAGCTCGTAGAGGACGTTAAAAGCAGTGCCTGTAAGCAGAGGTGGGTAGTAACGCGCTACATTTACTTTGTTACATCTACTTGAGTAACTTTTGGGATAAATTGTACTTCTAAGAGTAGTTTTAATGCAACATACTTTTACTTTTACTTAAGTATATTTATAGAGAAGGAACGCTACTTTTACTCCGCTACTTTTATCTACATTCAGCTCGCTACTCGCTACTAATTTTTATCGATCTGTTAATGCACGCTTTGTTTGTTTTGGTCTGTCAGACAGACCTTCAAAGTGCCTGCCTTACTGGTGACGTTTCACTTCGTTCCACCAATCAGATGCAGTCATTGGTGACGTTGGACCAATCAAACAGAGCCAGGTGGTCACATGACCTGACTTAAACAAGTTGAAAAACTTATTGGGGTGCTACCATTTAGTGGTCAATTGTACGGAATATGTACTGTACTGTGCAATCTACTAATAAAAGTTCCAATCAATCAATCAAAAGTGTGAGGGAAAAAAGATACTTGTTTTATTTCAACCGTACCGTCAAAAGCCTCAAGACTGACCGCACATGAGGACGTTCCTGTCTTCACAATAAAAGTGCTGCGCCATCGCGCCTGCGCTTTCAAAACAAGAGTCTCCGAAAGCCAGCGCAAACAAGCTAGCAAGCTACGGAGTTTGACGCCAATATATTTCTTGTAAAGTGTATAAAAACGAATATGGAAGCTGGACAAATAGGATGCCAAAAACCCACCACTTTCATGTGGTATTGGACAGAAAGGAGGAACTTCTCTTCTCCTCCATTTGAAAACGTGGACGTTATCATCACGACTGTCTGATTACAATCAATGCAAGTCATCAGAATCAGGTAATGCACCAACTTATATTCTAGTCTTCATTAAAGAAAGGAATCTATATGTTAAACATGCATGTATATTCATTAAAACACCTTCAACATGTAAACAAAAACAGCAAAATAAATACTTATAAATTATATACTGTATATATCAATGTATATGTATGTATGTATATATATATATATATATATATATATATATATATATATATTATGAGTGTGTATGTTACTCATCAGTTACTCAGTACTTGAGTAGTTTTTTCACAACATACTTTTTACTTTTACTCAAGTAAATATTTGGGTGACTACTCCTTACTTTTACTTGAGTAATAAATCTCTAAAGTAACAGTACTCTTACTTGAGTACAATTTCTGGCTACTCTACCCACCTCTGCCTGTAAGGCACGCCCCCAAGACTGTGGAATACGAGAAATAATGACTGATGAACAACTTCGTTCGATAATGAAGGTTGCTTCAGCTCAAAGCCTGAGCACCGACATTAATGAACTAGCATCCAAGAAAAGATGGCAGGTATCTGGCTTGGGTACATCAGATTAGATCAGTGTATTGCAAACTGAGCAGTTTAAAGTCCTAAATGGTTGGTTTATTCATTCTTTTATTTTCAAATTTATTAGCCTGTGGAAAAAGTTAATGTTGATATTTACCTCAGAAGGCTGCAAATAGAAAATAGTCATTAAATTTTTATTTAAATTGTATTTGATATGCCATTGATATTTTTAAATTTGTATTATTATTATTTGAAACTCGATTTTGCAGGTCACTATAAAGTTATATAAGCCTTGCTTGTTCAATATTTAATGCAAAACTTGTTTGGGTCCCTATTAAAAGGTTAATTTGTTCAACCTTGGCCCGCGGCTTTGTTCAGTTTTAAATTTTGGCCCACTCTGTATTTGAGTTTGACACCCCTGCTCTCGAGCATTCAAGCACAGTTAATGCCAGAATGTCCGATTAGCTCACCTAAAAAATTAGGTTCCATTGTAAAAAAAATGAATGTAGGACCGCTTCTCCAATGCCCATAAAAGGTGATACATGTCTGCTCCATGTTTAAAATATAGCAAAACGCCACAGTAAGGGGCATGATAACATGGATGTGTAGTAAATGAGCGTCTCCATGGTGACAGCCATGACGTGCATGCAACATGCCCACTAATAGTATCTATCCATCCATTTTCTACTGCTTGTCCCTCTCGGGGTCGCGGGGGTGGCTGGAGCCTATCCCAGCTGCATTCAGGCAGAAAGTGTGGTACACCCTGGACAAGTTGCCACCTCATCGCAATCGTAATTTTATATGTTGTACTCATAGTTTTAGTGTGTGGTATTTGGATCTTATTAGTGCAGGCCCTAAATGTGCGGGCAGCAACTCTGTTATTATATTCTTGCAGTCAGCATGCCCACGCGCTTGCTTTTATGTTGTGCAAAATAATGCATATCTGCGCTATGATCATGCTGTATAATCAGCATCTTGATTTGCCACATCTGCCATCTCAGCAAAGCAGAAGTGCTCACTAACGCAGATTTAGACAGACTTGTGAACAATATTAAAGATAATAGTCTCATAGATCTTTAAGATGGAAGTAAAAACAAAAGTGTTGCACTCAATTAAAATCAAGACATGACTTTTTTTTGCATTGATGGCATTTAAACAAACCTGGCATGTTTTAATCAAAATGTACAAGATCACCATAGCCTACGTGTCCCATTAACGTTTGAGGATTTTTCAAAAGTAAGAAAAGCAACTTTGACATGGCACGCTGATCAGTAAGCATGCTGTCATCTCTCAGCCACACATAATATAACCAATATCATGCATTCTGAGCAGGAAAGGAGGAGCGCAATGACAGCTTTGCAGATTCTTTTAAGATTCATAAAAAGACTTGCTGCAGGTGCTCACCATCCGGATGCTGTTTCATGGCAAATTATGTTTGATTTAGAGTGTTTACAATTGTGCAGTAAGTGCAAATGATAGAAGGGATAACATGTTTTTTTTAGGCTATGTTTATTTGATTCATGTACATATACATACATAAGACCCCTTGGGCTTTTTGTGGCCCTAAACAAAAACAATTTTGTGGCTCCATTTGGGTATTTAATATTACTTATAAATCACTAACTTGCTTCTCCAGTGAACGGGCGGCATCACCGGTTTGTGAGAGTATCGACGTGCGGTTATCAATCCTGATTTTTACGACAATTTTGATTTGAACGATAACTGTCAGATGTTTTGCCACGGTTTATCATTAATAACAGGTAATCGTTACAGCCCTAGTGCGGACCATATCATCAAGTCTTGGTCCAGTGTTTTTCGTATTACTAAAAAGTGCGCGCTTAAGTCGACATACATGGTTGACCGCTTTTGTCAGAATAAAATGTGAGAGTCAAAGAGGTAATTTCTATGAAAAATGGTCCGTTTATGTTAACGTGTTGTAGCATTGTTAACTTCATGTGCGTGTTTAAATATGCTTATTTTTTTATATATTTTAATAAAGAAGACGTTGATATGTCTTGTATTCATGCTAGCATTTGAGCTAGTTAGCGCGCTCTAGTAAATAAGCAGCATCGCCGGTCTGTGAGTTTATGGAGGTGCGGTTATCCATCCCGATTTGTACGATAAATTTCACTTGAAACTGTAATACCTGTCGGAAGTTTAACTACGGTTTATGATTAATATTAGGTAATTGTTAAATCCCTAATGTGGACCAAATGGCCAAGTCCTGGTCCAGTAGTACCACAATTTTGATTTGAACGATAATAACCGTCGGATGTTTTACCACGGTTTATCATTGATAACAGGTAATCGTTACATCGGTACTGTGGACCACATCATTAAGTCTTGGTCCACTGTGTTTATCGTAGTACTAAAAACTGTGAGCTTAAGTCGACATACATTGTTGACCGCTTTTGTCGAAATAAAATGTTAGAGTCACAGAGGTAATTTCTATGAAATACTTTCTGTTAATGTTTAGTTTAGTTTAGTTTATTAAGGATCCCCATAAGTCTACAGCGCAGTGGAGACTATTATTCCTGGGGCCCAAGCAAAAAACATCACATAATCACAAAACAAAAAATTACAATGCAGTACAACATGATTAATAATACAATTTTGTACTACAAAAATAAACAATAACTTGGAGTTTCCATAATAATGTTCATACCAAAAATAAAAAAAGAGCAATATAAAATAGGTATAATTATTTTTTCAAAAATAAAACAAAGAACCAATGGCCTACAATATACCCAACAATATTCTAAATGACGAAAAAATGTTGACATGTTGTAGCATTGTCAACTTCATCTCAGTGTTTAAAAATGTTTATTTTTTAATGCTTTAATGAGGAAAGAAGTTAATGTGTCTCGTATTCATGCTAGCATTTAAGCTAGTAAGAACGCCATCTTGCTTCTCCAGTAAATGAGCAGCGTCGACGTGCGGTTATCCCTCCTAATTTTTACGACAATTTTGATTTGAACGGTAATAACAGTCAGACTTTTTAACACGGTTTTTGATTATTAAAGGCATACTGAAACCCACAACTACCGACCACGCAGTCTGATAGTTTATATATCAATAATGAAATCTTAACATTGCAACACATGCCAATACGGCTAAAGTGCAATTTTAAATTTCGCGCAACATATCCTGCTGAAAATGTCCCGGTATGATGACGTCAGCGCGTGACGTCGCGGATTGTAGAGGACATTTTGAGACAGCATGGTGGCCAGCTATTAAGTTGTCTGTTTCATCGCAAAATTCCACAGTATTCTGGACATCTGTGTTGGTGAATCTTTTGCAATTTGTTCAATGAACAATGGAGACAGCAAAGAAGAAAGCTTTAGGTGGGAAGCGGTGTATTGCAGCCGACTTCAGCAACACAAACACAGCCGGTGTTTCATTGTTTACATTCCCGAAAGATGACAGTCAATCTTTACCATTGGCTTGTGGAGAACTGGGACAACAGAGACTCTTACCAGGAGGACTTTGAGTTGGATGCGCAGACACGGTACCGTGAGTAGGCTTCCAAACATTTGATCGCTTGCCCGTACGTGCGTGCCGCTATGTGCATGTCACGTACGTAACTTTGGTGACTTTGGGGAAATATATGTACTGTATGAACTTTGGGGAGGTGAACGGTACTTTGGGCTGTGGGATTGAGTGTGTTGTGCAGGTGTTTGAGTTGTATTGGCGGGTTATATGGACGGGAGGGGGGAGGTGTTTGTTATGCGGTATCAATTTGTGGCATATTAAATATAAGCCTGGTTGTGTTGTGGCTAATAGAGTATATGTATGTCTTGTGTTTATTTACTGTTTTAGTCATTCCCAGCTGAATATCAGGTCCCACCCGCCTCTCACAGCATCTTCCCTATCTGAATCGCTCCCACTGCCCTCTACCTCTAGTCCTTCACTCTCACTTTCCTCATCCACACATCTTTCATCCTCGCTCAAATTAATGGGGAAATCGTCACTTTCTCGGTCCGAATCGCTCTCGCTGCTGGTGGCCATGATTGTAAACAATGTGCGGATGTGAGGAGCTCCACAACTTGTGACGTCACGCTACTCGTCTGCTACTTCCGGTAGAGGCAAGGCTTTTTTATCAGCGACCAAAAGTTGCAAACTTTATCGTCGATGTTCTCTACTAAATCCTTTCAGCAAAAATATGGCAATATCGCGAAATGATCAAGTATGACACATAGAATGGACCTGCTATCCCCGTTTAAATAAGAAAATTGCATTTCAGTAGGCCTTTAACGATGATCGTTGCATCTCTACCACATCGAGTGTTTCTTCCAGGGGCCGGTCCTGCTCGGAGGACATGTTCAGGTAGGCAGCGAACTCACTCTTTTGGACAAATAACCTCATCCAATTATATTTTATTATCGGGTGGACGAATAGACGTCAGTCATGTTTATGGAGCAGGAGATGTTCAACTCATCACTTAAGCCTGCTGTGTGGAACCATTTGGATTATCTGATCATTTAAATGGAAGAAATCAATTTGGGTTCATTTGAATATTTAGCTTTGCTGTTGTACAGGCTTTGAATTACAATGTTTTTTTTGTGTGTGTGTGCTTAAAATCACTGCTTCAAGTGTTTCTCAATGCGACTGCAAAACAAACACAAAGATGCTCCTTCTTCCTTCTTCCCTTGCAACGGAGGCCGACTTGACAAACAAGCAAACCTTTGTAACATTCATCACCGAACTCTGCGTGGATGCCGAAGAAGGAGTGGGGAAACCAAAATAACTAGAATAATACCTCCTCGTAAATTGTGAGTTTGTGAGCTTCTTTTAATTGCATATGCAAGGGAGGACAAATACAATGAATAGTCTTGAGCGGCTGCTACAGTAGTGAGTACTATTATGAAACATGCTGAGTGGGAGGAAAACAACATCGAATAATTAATTGTCAGTAAAAAAAACTGGGCACTCGTTCACGTTATTCAAAGTGATACTCACTGTTTTCGTATCTAATCTTGTAGTGGCACACAAAAAAGGGAAGTGGAATTAAAAAAAGGTGTTCTATTGACTCATTTTCTACTACTTATTTTCATGCATGGTCACGGGTGAACCGCAGCCGACTACAGCCTGAGGCAGGACTGATTGCCAGTCAACCACAGGGTAAGTATTTCTGTCCTTTCTTTCACAACGTTAGATTCAATTCGTCTGACAACCACATGAATGGCTCCACCAGCACAACACATTTCAGAAGTGTTTTCAGAAAAGGTATTGGAAAAAAGATACACATGTACAAAAAGTAGGTGTGAGCGAGGGCAAGATGCTTTCCTTTTAACAAAAAGTGTTCATACTTTTTAGCAGAACAAAGTCTTTTTGGAAGTGTGCTTGTAACTTGGAGGCCTCGAAAATGCTTTAGATTGTATTCAATTGGCATTCTCTCCACAATGCCTCCTACCCGGTGTTACCTGAGGTAGGTTTCAGCTCCCCGGGATCCAACGGGATAAATGGATGGTGCAATGCATCAGTGAAGCATAGGAGCAAATCGTACAAAAAAAATTGAAGGGCTGAAATTTTGACAAGGGCCATGCTGCAGCCTTTATTATAACTATTTATCTTATGTGCTTGTCACAATGCATTTTGAGAAGCACACTATGGCATCCTGCCATTTTGTGCAGGCACAAAGGCATATAAAGAATAATGACTTGATTTTATCTGTCCTTAATTGTCACGACAGTGCTGCAGTGACTTGTGGCGAGGTTTAAGGCAGGTGAGGTACTTTGGAATTAAAAGAAAAACATGTAATTGCATATGCTCGTATCATTGTTAATACAGGCTGCTCATTACAGGGAATTGCACCTTTTTTTAAATGTCTCCTGTCATTCACAATCCTAATTAGAGACAAGCACACATCTTTTTTTTAATGCATTCTAACGCAGACATAAGGTTACAAAGGAGCCTATGGGAGCAATGACGTCATTGCATCTATTGCTTTTATTCCAACCATAAAACCCAATAAATAACCACACAAAAAACAGCCAAGCTCCAATTACATTTCGTGACCTGAACATTGACCAAGTATTAGCAATATTGTTATTATAAGCGATAACATTAAGGAAGTACATTTAGTGGCGCATTGATCAAAGAAGGCTAACTTTCTTATGTGGCTCTATGGACATCATCAGCTGGTGAGCTTTTCTCTCGCCTCGGAGCTCGTGAAAGTTTATTCTAGATTATAAATTATGTCTCTCACCTTGTTAGTAAAATGATGTGGACATAAACTGAAAAATAGGTCAACTTTAACAGCCAATTTAGAGCCGGAAATTAATAGAAAAACGTTGGTTGGCACCAATCCTTAATTTCTTAACCATTCGCGAAGATTATGAGCTATTCTTCATCTTAACGGGCATCTATCTACATCCTAACAGTCTGCATCCCAGTGAGAGCAGACATTGTACAGTAAATGGTGTTTCATGATGTCTGCAGTGAGTAGAAATCAGTGATGCTGTTGAAGGAAAACGTGAACGTTGTGATGCGTATGTTAAATTAATACACCGCCGTATGCTTAAAGTGATCAAAATACGTAAATATCATGTGTTATGAATGTGCCTCTTACTACAATACTTACAGTACTGTATATATATACAGCGGGTATATAACACATTGGTAGAAATGTTTGGATGTCTTTTTAAGCACTTTATTGCTGGGTTGCAATCACGTGATTTAGAGGCACTTCGGAGTTTCAGGCGATGGTCTAGAGCAGGGGTGTCCAAACTTTTTTTGACTGGGGGGCCGCATTTGGCAAAAAGATTTGGCCGGGGACTGAAAGCCGACTGCATGCAAAGTAACCATATATATATATATATATATATATATATATATATATATATATATATATATATATATATATATATATGTATATATATGTATGTATACATATATATATATATATATATATATATATATATATATATATATATATATATATATATATATATATATATATATATATATATATATATATATATATGTATATATATGTATGTATACATATATATATATATGTATGTATACATATACATATATATACATATATATATATATATATATATATATATATATATATATATATATATATATATATATGCATATATATATATATATATATATATATGTACATATATATGTATATATATATATCTATATATATATATATATATATATATATATATATATATATATATATATATATATATATATATATATATATGTACATATATATGTATATATATATATATATATATGTATATATGTGTGTGTGTGTGTGTATATATACCAGTGACGTGCAGTCACTAGAGGCAGGTGAGGCAGGGCCTCACCTGCCATCATGGAAAGAAAAAAAATGTAAAAAGAAAAAATATATATATTAAATTGTTAAATGTATCCAGTGATTATACTATAAAGTTATTTTCCATTTAACTTCACCAGTTTTAGATTATTTTTATTCAAAATCGCTGAATTTTCACATTTGCCGTTTAAATACTGAGAAGAGACGGTGCGGTGAACAGCAGCCAGTCGAGGCACGTCACTCAGTGCCTCAACATGGACGGACTCGGCTAACTGCTGGTCTGCTGTGCAGTGAGACCGTATTGCTATATGAACTATACTTTACATTTCCATAGTTTAGTTAGCTGAGGTATATAATGTACAGTGTATTTTGTCAACAACTGTATGTGTGTAATGTATTTCTTGTGCTGAGCGATCATAAAACGGCTGCAAAAGATGCACTGGCTGAGGCTCGCCTCCTGCACCCCCGCCGTAGAATGCACGGCAACCCCTGACGGGAGTGTTATATCAACTAAAGCCCACACTTAAACTTTCCACGTGCAAGATTGAATCTATTTAAAAAAGTTATTTCATAAGAAGCTAAAGAGTGCAAAAAAAATAATGTTGGTGTTGGAGGAGTTGTGAATGACTGCACGGCCACAACATTAGGTACACCTGCAGACTGCAGGTGTACCTAATTCACAACTCCTCCAACACGAACATGATTGTTTTTGCACTTTTTGGCTTCTTATTAAATAACTTTTGTAACCTATTTTTATGGGCTTTCCTATTTGTGATGTTAAGTTCCTGTTATGCGCTGTTATACAGTATATGCCTTGAGCTCTTATTTTGAAGGCGCTAAGAGCGGAAGTTTTTGAAAGAAGGTAAATAAAGTGGTCCTCGTGTAAACTGGAGCCTCCGTGTTTGTATTTTGTAGTTTCATACAGTATAGGCGACATTTATAAACCCTCGGTTACACTTTTTTAAATAGATTCAATCTTGCACGTGGAAAGTTGAAGTGAGGGCTTTAGTTGATATAACACTCCCATCAGGGGGTTCATTAATCCAGCACAACAGCGGCGCATTTATAAGTAAAGGTAAGACCATAATAACGTTATTTTATTAAATGTGCTTTTTTGTGTGCTACAGTTTGTATGTGTAAAGTTAAAGTTAAGTTAAAGTACCAATGATTGTCACACACACACTAGGTGTGGTGAAAGTTGTCCTCTGCATTTGACCCATCCCTTGTTCACCCCCTGGGAGGTGAGGGGAGCAGTGGACAGCAGCGGCATCGCGCCCGGGAATCATTTTTGGTGATTTAACCCCCAATTCCAACCCTTGATGCTGAGTGCCAAGCAGGGAAGAATGCTGGTATGAGCTTTTAAACATAACCCGTTAACTGCTGCCAATCAAATGGTGAATAAGATACTCTTTAGGGTTCATATGTTTGTAAATCTGACTGTGATGAAGTCAGTGCCTCACCAGCCATCAACCTCACCGCACGTCACTGATATATATATATATATATATATATATATATATATATATATATATATATATATATATATATATATATATATATATATATATATAAAGATTGACAGAAGATTAAAATATTGAATCACCATTTTGCAGTCTGTTCATAGTTAACTCGGAATTAATTGAGATTAATCACAGAAAAATATCATTATTCATCATTATAATTTTTGAGTTTTAACACCATGAATGAATCAATGAAATGTGTTTCAAACAGTATGTATTTTTAAACAGCTTAACACAAAAAGGACAAACACGATTTAATGACAATTTAAAAAAATGTTTTTGGCATCTTAACAGATTCTGTATTTTGTAGAAATACAGAATTTGTATTCCTGCTTTCGGAGAACATATTCCTCAACTGATATACAAGTATTTCTTTAGGTGCAATTATCACAGAGTAGGGTTGTAACGTATACCGATACTAATAAAAATACCGGTACCATTCTTTCATTCGATTGCCCGCTGTGCAGCGGTGACTACAGAGCCGAGGCGCATGATGTTGAGTGTGTCAAAACGCACCCACAAAGGGCATACAAGCAATAACAACTTGGTGGGGAAAAATGTTAAAAAACAGCAATTCTACTAAATTAATAAAGAGGGTGCGTGAAGCGCAATATGGATGTATTTGGGCTTCAAAAGTAACAATAAAGGTGACACTTTAAACAGGGAGGCGCTGCGCTGCAATTTCTGCTTTAAAACACGTCTCGCCAAATATGGCGAATAGTATTACCACCTTTGCTTCAAACTTTGGTAAACATTTAAATAAGCATTCGGATCTGCACAAGGAGTTTAAATAGTGACAGGTAATAATGTAGTTTTTACACCTGTCCAGCTGTTCGGCTCCAGTGCAGACTGTAGTCGAGGAGCATACGTTCCTTCCAGGGCGGATGTTTTCATCGGGGGTAACACTCTTCACTTTACCCAGCAATGGGTCTGCTAAGCTCCGCTTTCCGGTCAGAATTCGAGGATGCCGATTCGTGACAATCTGGTTGCTTTATTTTTGTTTTTGCAGGACACAACCGGACCGTTCATCACTCTACTGCGCAGTGCATGTGCTACCTCTCTCTCTCTCTTTACTCGCCCACTCACTCACTGACGTCACTCTGCCAACACGTTGCCATTCTCGCAAACACACATGCTACTCTAATAAATTACACGTAGACGCACACACAGCTGCTTTGCTTGATGCCAAATATTAGCATAGTTAAAACCGCCATATTAGTGTCAACTAATGCAAGTGAAATTACTAAATGTTGTAACAAATTCCTACAATGAGATAGGCTCCAGCAACCACTGCGACCCGGAAGGGACAAGAGGTAGAAAATGGATGGATGGATAGAAATTTGTGTTTTACCTGTTACATGGCTTATCTGTGTACATGTATCCATAGTTTTGTTTTTAGTACTTGCTAATAATTGTATTTTTCTTAAAGGGGAACATTATCACCAGACCTATGTAAGCGTCAATATATACCTTGATGTTGCAGAAAAAAGACCATATATTTTTTTAACCGATTTCCGAACTCTAAACGGGTGAATTTTGGCAAATTAAACGCCTTTCTATTATTCGCTCTCACAGCGATGACGTCACATCGGGAAGCAATCCGCCGTTTTCTCAAACACATTACAAACACCCAGTCAAATCAGCTCTGTTATTTTCCGTTTTTTCGACTGTTTTCCGTACCTTGGAGACATCATGCCTCGTCGGTGTGTTGTCGGAGGGTGTAACAACACGAACAGGGACGGATTCAAGTTGCACCAGTGGCCCAAAGATGCGAAAGTGGCAAGAAATTGGACGTTTGTTCCGCACACTTTACCGACGAAAGCTATGCTACGACAGAGATGGCAAGAATGTGTGGATATTCTGCGACACTCAAAGCAGATGCATTTCCAACGATAAAGTCAAAGAAATCTGCCGCCAGACCCCCATTGAATCTGCCGGAGTGTGTGAGCAATTCAAGGACAAAGAACCTCGGTAGCACGGCAAGCAATGGCGGCAGTTTGTTCCCGCAGACGAGCGAGCTAAACCCCCCTGGATGTCTTGGCTCACACCGTCCCTTATGCCACCGAAGATGATCAAGAGAAGAATATCGACCTTAGCTTCCCTGGCCTGCTGACATCAACTCCAAAACTGGACAGATCAGCTTTCAGGAAAAGAGAGCAGATGAGGGTATGTCTACAGAATATATTAATTGATGAAAATTGGGCTGTCTGCACTCTCAAAGTGCATGTTTTTGCCAAATGTATTTCATATGCTGTAAATCTAGTTCATAGTTGTTTAGTTTCCTTTAATGCCAAACAAACACATACCAATCGTTGGTTAGAAGGCGATTGCCGAATTCGTCCTCGCTTTCTCCCGTGTCGCTGGCTGTCGTGTCGTTTTCGTCGGTTTCGCTTGCATACGGTTCAAACCGATATGGCTCAATAGCTTCAGTTTCTTCTTCAATTTCGTTTTCGCTACCTGCCTCCACACTACAACCATCCGTTTCAATACATGCGTAATCTGTTGAATCGCTTAAACCGCTGAAATCCGAGTCTGAATCCGAGCTAATGTCGCTGTAGCTTGCTGTTCTATGTGCCATGTTTGTTTGTGTTGGCTTCACTATGTGACGTCACAGGAAAATGGACGGGTGTATATAACGATGGTTAAAATCAGGCACTTTGAAGCTTTTTTTAGGGATATTGCGTGATGGGTAAAATTTTGAAAAAAACGTTGAAAAATAAAATAAGCCACTGGTAACTGATTTTTAATGGTTTTAACCCTTCTGAAATTGTGATAATGTTCCCCTTTAAAGCACAGACCAGGATTGGCAACAAGAAATCATGAAGCATTTAATACAATGTCAGTAAAACTTTATATTCTATTCTCACCTAATCCTTGATTATGGCAGACTATACATGAATGGAAACTTGTAAATTGTTCTTTGAGTGCAACAAGAAAAGCCCAATGTTTTTAATGCCTTTTAATTTATATTTTAACCTTCTAAATGTGTTATTTGAGTGCAGTAGGAAATGTATGTTTAATGTATAGTAATATTTTCTGTTAAAATAAACCCAATATTGACATTTTCCGTAGTTCACTTTATTTGGAAAAGTATCAAAGTATCAATATTCATTTTGGTACCGGTACACAGAGTAACTTTACAA
This sequence comes from Nerophis lumbriciformis, assembly GCF_033978685.3. Lineage (NCBI taxonomy): Eukaryota > Metazoa > Chordata > Actinopteri > Syngnathiformes > Syngnathidae > Nerophis > Nerophis lumbriciformis. Next base: position 22,297,096 of record NC_084555.2, on the reverse strand, counting down.
AACATATCTGACAAAGCATTTTTATTTTGTCAATGTAGTTAAACCGGATGTATAGCGTAGCGCTTTTATTATGAAGCCGAAAAAGTGTATGATTGGTTTAAGAAAGTGTCTTGACATGTTTTCATGTTGGATCGACTGTCTCTTTTCGACATCCTGCCGACCGTCTTTCATTTCTGTTAAGCTTTTATGTCATCTTATTAACTAAAGCAGTCACAGTAACAATCTAAAAGTTATGTTATCACTGCACCTTAACCGCAATCTGAACACGGAAGTGAAGCACCACCCACCTCTTTCGACATGCGCAGCAGGCATTTGCTGCAGTGATGTCGCCTCTTCTCTGGTCTGAAAAAGAGTCCTTTCTTGGGGCGGTATAGCTCGGTTGGTAGAGCGGCCGTGCTAGCAACTTGTGGGTTGCAGGTTCGATCCCCACTTCCGCCATCCTAGTCACTGCCGTTGTGTCCTTGGGCAAGACACTTACCCACCTGCTCCCAGTGCCACCCACACTGGTTTAAATGTAACTTAAGATATTGGGTTTCACTATGTAAAGCGCTTTGAGTCACTTGAGAAAAAGCGCTATGTAAATGTAATTCACTTCACTTCACACTTCTTGTCGGGAGAACAACTTGACATGGCTTTGAAACTGATATTTCCATAAAGTAGCCTTTTCTTTGTCCATGTCTGCTCACTTGTGGCTCATCAGTAACAAATGAACTGCAGCCAAGTTCCCTCCACTATGGCACGGCAGGAGGGTCAAAAATATCTATATCTATATATATATATATATATATATATATATATATATATATATATATATATATATATATATATATATATATATATATATATATATATATATATGTATATATATATATATATATATATATATATATATATATATACAGTGTTGGGTTAGTTACTGAAAACCAGTAACTAGTTACAGTTACTAGTTACTTTATTTCAAAAGTAACTCAGTTACTAACTCAGTTACTTACACCAAAAAGTAATGCGTTACTGTGAAAAGTAACTATTTAGTTACTTCTTTTTTTTCTCCTTTTTTTTTTAAAGCTCCCATTAATGCCCTTTTTGCCTTCATTTCAGTACTGTTATTGCACTGGAGAATAATACAATCTGTTGATCAACTTGACATACATTTTTATTTTCCTTTTAACATAATTAATGAAAAACAGTGCAACATAAAAAGGCATTCCTCCTTTCTTTAAGCTTGGACCAATGACCATGAATAAAAAACAAGTTAAAGTGCAACATAAGAAGGCACATCATCTTCCTTGAAACATAAAGCCTGACATCTGGAGTGATGCTGCTGTCTTCCACACTTGGAGCCATGGATTGTAGAATGCTTGTTTTCAGTGGCAGGATCATTGACACAGATGGTGAAGTTTCAGTGCTCAGTAGAGATGGAACACTTTTGAGGGGTTTAAGCACCTGGAGGACCTCACCTGCCACTCTCACATCATCATCAGACAGGGTGACATTTGTCTTCAGGGTGTTGTGGGTCAATGCAGAGTATATAGCTGCCTGCTGCTCCAACATATCATAAGTGGAGTTCCACCTCGTTGGGACATCATGTATGAGCAGGCAGCTTTAGCATTTCTTGCTTTGTGTTAAGCACATGAGCAGCTGTTGTGCTTGGGTGGAAGTAAGAAACCTTCCTGATCCTCCCAAAGAGGCGCTCCATCCTATTGACTGAGATTCCCTTCTGTGATGCCAAATTCACTACATGTGCAAAGCACCTATCTGTGGTCCCAGTCCTGCCTCATTCTCTGTAATTATTTGATTTTTGGCATCATCACGTGTGACTGGGATATCTTTATCTTCCATTCCTCCACTGCTTGTGTCAGTACCTGCGCAAGGTGACTCTCGTAGAGGGGGCGTGTCTTCTCATCTCCCAGTCTGCTGTGATGAAGTGAGCGCTTATAGTTCCGCTGGACGTCCACCCGTCTGTCATGAGCCCAACAGCTGATGCTCGGGATAGTTCATCCACAACTTTTTTCTTCTCCTGCTCATAAAGATCTGGCACAATCTTATTGCTGAAGTGGGTGCGCGACGGGATGTCGTAACGTGGTTCAAGCACGTTCAGCATGTGTTTAAAACCCTCGTTTTGCACAACCGAGTCTGCACTTATAAACACACCGATTCAATGGCGGGGGCGTTCAAGCTCCTCCGTTACTCCGCTCGCCATGACCACGCTGTGTGTGGACTGAACGTGCCAACAACTTTTTTTTTTGTTTCATATATCAAACCGCGGATCAGTTGTGTGCCTCATCCCCTCCCCACACCCACACACACATACACATAGACCGCGCCTCTTTTCTTCTCTCCGGCTTGTGACAGAGGAAGATTCAGAAGAACGACACCGCAGCGCTTCTGTTTCTAGCCGATACTACATCAAAAGTAACGTAAAATAACGCAGTAACGCATCATGTAGTAACGGTAACTAAATTACTGAATAAAAAAAAATAACGCGTTAGATTACTAGTTACCGCCGAAACTAACGGCGTTAGTCCCAACACTGTATATATATATATATATATATATATATATATATATATATATATATATATATATATATATATATATGTGTATGATTTTTTTTTTACCTGCACGATGACTAGAGAAAGTTGTTTAGATACGGTCATAAAAGTCAACGCTGTACTTGTGATGTTAAGAAAGTAGACATCATGGTCACTGACCTGAGTTTCACAAAATGGCGACAAACTGCCACCTGTCAGACCCTCGGGTATTTAAATGTAATGATAATGATAAATGGGTTGTACTTGTATAGCGCTTTTCTACCTTCAAGGTACTCAAAGCGCTTTGACACTACTTCCACATTTACCCATTCACACACACATTCACACACTGATGGAGGGAGCTGCCATGCAAGGCGCTAACCAGCACCCATCAGGAGCAAGGGTGAAGTGTCTTGCTCAGGACACAACGGACAAGACGAGGTTGGTACTAGGTGGGGATTGAACCAGGGACCCTCGTAATATACAAACACCACACACGGCCATGTTGCTTATTGAAATTGAACTTGTGCAGTCGTCTCGGGGGCCAACTACTACTACTCTTTATTTACCTTCATCAGTTGAGGATTTGGGCAGATTTGAAAGGTTTAGAGGCAAGTATATAAGCGATCATAAAACGAAATATTTAAAATGTGATGGAGTGAATTTATACACTCTTCTGAAACATTTTTTTTAAAGATTTAAACCATTTATTATCACCCAGACGTTACTGTTTGCCTCGACCTCACTTCCTTCGACATTTACAAAAATTTAAAGAAGAAAAGATTGGAGGTACTTCATGTCTTTACATCCGAAGGGGTCCACATATTAAGCATTAATCCATGAAAGACAATATTCAACTTATTTGTGCATCGGTAAGTAACGTAGTTGATTGACAAAACGAGTGCCATGCTGCTTTAATCGTGACACCAATGGGAACAAGGATAAGTTTGTTTGCAGTTGATTTCCTGCTACAAATATTAGTCTCATCTTCAATTCATGTCTGCAGTTGATTTTATGGTGTGAAGTTCATATTTTGTCTCATTGTTTAGCCATGGATGCCCCTGTTGTTAAGCAATGTTTGCTAGTGATATCAAAATTCAGTATATGCTGTTGAGCCTACGAGAGATTATTGTCTTGAACGAATAGCACCAAAGACGCTATGATGTGGTCAGCCGTGTGGAATAAAGCACTTGTCTTTCTTTTTAGTTTCTGTTATTAAAATTGAAAAATAAAATAGTGGATTGGACCAGCAATCACAAAATGTATTACTCGGACTTAACATGACGTTAGTTTATTCGCACAACCAGGTCTTCATAGTTATATTTAGGTATAGCAACCACAAAATAACATAAACTAATGCGATCTCTAGTCCTTTTTAACTATTAATTCTGCTCTCAAACATTACTAATATAGTACAGAATAAACTCAAGTGCATCATGGAAAGTTTCTCAAACAAATCAAATGTTCAAACAAACATTTTACAAAGCGATCACTGCAGGCACAAGCATGGTCCGATTGCATTCCACCAGATGATGAAAGTGATATTTTTAAGAACCATTTCCTTCTACGCGCTTTGGTTTTTTTTCCCTGACTTTCGGGACTTTTTAAAAGCTCTTTCCTATCTCTCTATTTGAACGATTGTAACACCCAAGAACAGAACAGCAAATTATATACAGTATATATATATACCGTATTTTTCGGACTATAAGTCGCAGTTTTTTTCATAGTTTGGCCGGGGGTGCGACTTATACTCAGGAGCGACTTATGTGTGAAATTATTAACAAATTACCGTAAAATATCAAATAATAATATTTATCTCATTCACGTAAGAGATTTCATGGGATTTAGCGATTAGGAGTGACAGATTGTTTGGTAAACGTATAGCATGTTCTATATGTTATAGTTATTTGAATGACTCTTACCATATGTTACGTTAACATACCAGGCACGTTCTCAGTTGGTTATTTATGCGTCATATAACGTACACTTATTCAGCCTGTTGTTCACTAATCTTTATTTATTTCAAATTGCCTTTCAAATGTCTATTCTTGGTGTTGGGTTTTATCAAATAAATTTCACCAAAAAATGCGATTTATACTCCAGTGCGACTTATATATGTTTTTTTCCTTCTTTATTATGCATTTTCGTCCGGTGCGACTTATACTCCGGAGCGACTTATAGTCCGAAGAATACGGTATATGTATATATATATATATAACCAACATAACAAAGGGTTAATGGCTCAACAATCTCTTTTGTATCCAAACAACACAACAACGTTACAGCACGCTTAAAGGGTAACTGCACTTTTTTCAAAATTTGTCTATTGTTCACAATCATTTCGATGATTACGATGGATGGCTATTATTATTATTATTATTTTTTACATTTTAGATATTAAATAAATGCGATCAAAAGTCTGCATATTTTTATGGCCGAAATATAGGACCTCCCATTGGCTCCCTTATAAGCGGACTTTTATTCACATTAATTTACAAGTTAGAATGCATTAACTTTTTCATAATGATTGTGAACAATAGTCAAAATTCCAAAAAAGTGCAGTTCTCCTTTAAATGCCAACACGCACATACACAAGTCTTGTTGCGGCTCTCCAAAACAAGAAATGGAAATTCATTTTAACGTGTGTCTGGAAATATTTGTGGCATTGTTGAACACTGGGAGTTTCGAAGTGACAAACCAGGAGTGGCTTTACGTAGTCATCGATAGCGTTCGCACAAACTAGCAGTGTAAGGCGATCCTTCATCGGCTTGTGTTCCCGGTGCCTTCTTCACTGTAATAAAGGTCCACTGTGGCATATTTTTCGGTCTCATCACAATTAAAGAACTTCTGCGGAACAAAACCTCTTTCGCTGAAAAAATCCTGTAACTTAAGGGGTAACAAAATAGTACCTCAAGGCAGTTGCCGAGCAAACTAAAGCTATACAGCAAGACAGAGTTTGGACACATCTAAAGCGTTTCTGATCAACAAAGTGATCTCTAAGACAAGCTGACACAGCTCTGACCGGAGCACAATATGACAATTGTGGATGTAAACACGTCAGAAGTGCCGTGCACGGTCGAAGCTTTTCCAAATGGCGCCGCTCGTTTGTACATGAAGTGATTACTAGTTACTGAGGCACATTTGGCACAATGTAAACGTTCATAAACTGAAAAGGACGGAAATAGAGACGTTCGTAAATCAAGGTTCCAGTGCAGGATTCCTTTGTCAGTATAGTGCATTAAGTCAGGCCAATTTAGAGCAGTAATTTAAAGCATGGGTGACATCGTTCAATCACTGTTCAGGGTAAACATGTTAGCATTCATTTTTGTCAATGACAAATCACTCAGCCGCTTTCAGTTGCATCCTTTAGAAAACATTGCTGTGTTAAGAGATGACAAATGACCAAACTGCACCAAAATCCACATATATCTTCTATGCTATGAATTTTTATGAGCTTGCGCTTCCAACTGTATATCCATCACACTTCAAGCATTTTCTGAAGATAGCAGCATAGCAAAATTTTTAAAGCGGCTTTTCACACGTTAGTGCATCAGGTAACATCCAGTCCATATTGTGCTCCAGGTAACACAAACAGGCTTGCCCACCATTTGTAATCCTCAAGTCAATTTGTGTGTTTATAGAGACACAGAGAGAGAGATAACTAACCATGGAAAGAAAAATAAAGACTCAAATTTAATAGGATTATCATTAATTTTAGTCTTTGGCTCTTTACTGGACCATCTGCATTTTAAAGAAACGTCTTGGAAAAAGCAACTGTAGTGTTTGGTTGTATCAAAGGGCTTTAGTTTCAGTATTCCCCCAACAGTTCAGGATTAGTCAGAAAGCAATATTATTGCCTCTTTCCAATTATTGTGTTGTTACACTCGAACTCTATGAACTCTGCAATCACACAAGCAACTTCCAAGGCTGTCAAAGGTCATGGGAGCAGAGAGCAATCGTGTTGTAAAAGCGGATAGTCTGAGTTGTACTTTCTACCGCAATCAGAGTAGTGGAGAAGAACACACCGCCTGGACATCGCATCCCGGAGCAGCTTCAGGCATGGGCTGGACGCCAAGTCGTAGGTGTAGGACCAAGCCTCAGCAGCGCCAACGGAAGACGTCCCCAACTTTGGATGTAGGGCTGTAAAAGCTGGATCATTGCTAATGGTTGCAAAACAAAGTTATTTAGATCTCTAGCTATAAGCTAATGCCAGCAAAGAAGACCCTGATGTTTAAGCGGATCGTCCGGGGTTCTATGTAGAATTCGCTACACATCGGATCGTCCGGGGTTCTATGTAGAATTTGCAACACCAACTAGCAGTAAGGAGGCTTGTAAGTCAAGTTTAAAACCTAACAACAAGCAGAGAGAGAGCTCAGATATCAAAATATTTGTAAATTGAGGAACAAGTGTAATTTGTAATCGATTGACAACCCGTAAAATAATAATTGTAAAAGCTGAATATAAATAAAACTACTCATTACTAAAAAAAAAAACACCTTTCCGACATATATTATGGAGAGAATTGAAACGTGTTTGCACACTGTCCCCTAGTGGTGTCTTATGGGTATTGCATTTCAAATTATTCCTTTGATGGTCACTTAGTTGAAGTCACGTATCACGAGGGTTTAAAATACTGGCTTCGTCTGACCTTCTAGACATATTTTTCCAAAACATTTTGGTTGAACTTTTGGGTTTACGTTTCCACAGTAGCAGAGGTGGGTAGAGTAGCCAGAAATTGTACTCAAGTAAGAGTACTGTTACTTTAGAGATTTATTACTCAAGTAAAAGTAAGGAGTAGTCACCCAAATATTTACTTGAGTAAAAGTAACAAGTATGTTGTGAAAAAACTACTCAAGTACTGAGTAACTGATGAGTAACATACACACACATATCATATACATATATATATATATATACATACACATACACACATATATATATATACACATACATATATATATATATATATATATACACACATTTATATATATATATATATATATATATATATATATATATATATATATATACACATATATATATATATACACAGTATATAATTTATATTTATTTATTTTGCCGTTTTTGTTTACATGTTAAAGGTGTTTTAATGAATATACATGCATGTTTAACACATATAGATTCCTTTCTTTCATGTTGACAAGAATATAAGTTGGTGTATTACCTGATTCTGATGACTTGCATTGATTGTAATCAGACAGCAGTGCTTAACGTCCACGTTTTCAAATGCAGGAGAAAAAAAGTTCCTCCTTTCTGTCTAATACCACATAAGTGGTTGGTTTTTGGTATCTTATTTGTCCAGCTTCCATATTCGTTTTCACACACTTTACAAGAAATACATTGGCGGCAAATTCCGTAGCTTGCTAGCTTGTTTGCGCTGGCTTTCGGAGACTCTTATTTTGAAAGCGCAGGCGCGATGGAGCGGCACTTTTATTGTGAAGACAGGAACTGTGCAGTCAGTCTTTAGGCTTTTGACGGGATGCAAAAGGGTCTTTTTTCCTTCACACTTTTGATTGATTGATTGAAACTTTTATTAGTAGATTGCACAGTACAGTATATATTCCGTACAATTGACCACTAAATGGTGACACCCCAATAAGTTTTTCAACTTGTTTAAGTCAGGTCATGTGACCGCCTGGCTCTGTTTGATTGGTCCAACGTCACCAGTGACTGCATCTGATTGGTGGAACGGAGTGAACGTCACCAGTGACTGTATTTGTTGAAACGCAGGCACTATGACAGACCAAAACAAACAAAGCGTGCATTAACAGATCGATTAAAATTAGTAGCGAGTAGCGAGCTGAATGTAGATAAAAGTAGCGGAGTAAAAGTAGCGGAGTAAAAGTAGCGTTTCTTCTCTATAAATATACTCAAGTAAAAGTAAAAGTATGTTGCATTAAAACTACTCTTAGAAGTACAATTTATCCCAAAAGTTACTCAAGTAGATGTAACGGAGTAAATGTAGCGCGTTACTACCCACCTCTGCACAGTAGTGCCTTTTAGGCCAAATTTTGACATTTGGTAAAAGTCCAGTAAGATTTATGACTTCATTAATTCACTTGTTTTTCACATCACTTATTCTGATGGATCCTTTCCCTGCTAATTTGAAGCATGTGGCAGAGTACACCATGAACTGATCTCTAGTCAGTTACATAGCCTATAGATACTTTCCAATATAAGATTTGAAAATGATTAATTAATTCATGTTGTTGTAAGGTATTGTTTATGTTGTTCAGAGCCACAAGTAAGCTAGAGCTTAACTCAACTGACTGGGCAGTATATGGGCTGATTCAATTTATTTCCACACTTAATTCTACCGAGAATCCACACACTGACATTATCATAAATTTATTAATTTAAATAATTCAACTTCTTCAAAATGTATTTGATATGTTTACAGGGTTAAACGTTTTATCCAGGTATGATTCAGTTTTCACAGAAAATACGACTGTTTGTTTGATTGTAATGATCCCATTATGTGTTTGTTTTTGGGATACAGAAAGCAGGTAATGAATCATTCATTTTGCAGGTTCAAGCATCGTGACAGATTGGTCAAGGCACATTTGTATCTATCTGTATGTATATCTGTGTCAATACGTGACAATAGACATACACTCTTTAGGCTCAGTTGAATCTATCCATAAATAGAGCCATGTTCACTACATTTTTCCAGATAGTTTTTTTGTAGAGCTTTACCATTTGATCTGAATAGATGACCTACATCATGTTCTGCTTGAACAGTTCATGGCCCTCAACTGACCTGCACGAGCATATGGTTACATAGCATGCTAGTAGTAATGGTTACAGTAGTCATTTAAAGGCCTACTGAAACCCACTACTACCGACCACGCAGTCTGATAGTTTATAAATCAATGATGAAATCTTAACATTGCAACACATGCCAATACTTACTAAAGTGCAATTTTAAATTTTGCGCGAAATATCCTGCTGAAAACGTCTCGGTATGATGAAGCCGGCACGTGACGTCACGGATTGTAGAGGACATTTTGGGACAGCATGGTGGCCAGCTATTAAGTCGTCTGTTTTCATTGCAAAATTCCACAGTATTCTGGACATCTGTATTGGTGAATCTTTTGCAATTTGTTCAATGAACAATGGAGACAGCAAAGAAGAAAGCTGCAGGTGGGAAGCGGTGTATTGTGGGCGGCTGCAGCAACACAAACACAGCCGGTGTTTCATTGTTTACATTCCCGAAAGATGACAGTCAAGCTTTACCATTGGCCTTTGGAGAACTGGGACAACAGAGACTCTTACCGGGAGGACTTTGAGTTGGATGCGCAGACGCGGTACCGTGAATACGCATGCAGCTGCGGCTTCCAAACATTTGATCGCTTGCCCGTACGTGTGTGCCGCTATGTGCATGTCACGTACGTAACTTTGGGGACTTTGGGGAAATATATGTGCTGTATGAACTTTGGGGAGGTGAACAGTACTTTGGGCTGTGGGATTGAGTGTGTTGTGCAGGTGTTTAAGTTGTATTGGCGGGTTATATGGTAGAGGTGTTTGTTATGCGGGATTAATTTGTGGCATATTAAATATAAGCCTGGTCGTGTTGTGGCTAATAGAGTATATATATGTCTTGTTTTTATTTATTGTTTTAGTCATTCCCAGCTGAATATCAGGTCCCACCTGCCTCTCACAGCATCTTCCCGATCTGAATCGCTCCCACTGCCCTATAGTCCTTCACTCTCACTTTCCTCATCCACAAATCTTTCATGGGGAAATCGTCGCTTTCTCGGTCCGAATCGCTCTCGCTGCTGGTGGCCATGATTGTAAACAATGTGCAGATGTGAGGAGCTCCACAACCTGTGACGTCACGCTACTTGTCTACTACTTCCGGTACAGGCAAGGCTTTTTTATCAGCGACCAAATGTTGCGAACTTTATCGTCGATGTTCTCTACTAAATAATTTCAGCAAAAATATGGCAATATCGCAAAATGATCAAGTATGACACATTATGGACCTGCTATCCCCGTTTAAATAAGAAAATCGTATTTCAGTAGGCCTTTTAAATGTGTATAAAGGTGATTGAATAAGAATAAAAAGGCTAGCATTTAAACATTTGCAAAAAAGTGAGTGAATAGTAAAACAAAAGTTAGGGTTAAGCGCTGGTGATTTTATATATGGATGGTTTCCTGTTGGCCCCACTATGGACTGGACTCTTACTATTATGTTGGATCCACTATGGACTGGACTCACATATGCGGTCCTCTCCAAGGTTTCTCATAGTCATTCACATCAACGTCCCACTGGGGTGAGTTTTTCCTTGCCCTTATGTGGGCTCTGTACCGAGGATGTTGTTGTGGCTTGTGCAGCCTTTTGAGACACTTGTGATTTAGGGCTATATAAATAAACATTGATTGATTGATTGATTGATTGAAAGTAAATGGATTTTAGAAAAAAAGTTTCCACTTTTAATAATTTTTTTTGCGAGTTTGGAGAAAAAAATACAAGGACTGGAAAAAATTACATAACAAAAATTGTATGGTTTAAAGGGGAATTGCACTTTTTTGGAATTTTGCCTATCGTTCACAATCATTATGAAAGACATGACGGCAGATGTAGCCAATGAGAGGTCCTCTATTCCGCCCATAAAATCTGACAAATAACCATTCAAAAAGCTTGTTGGATTACATTCTCAGCCATCTACATTCCAGGTGAGATGCATGATTTATGATCGACAATAAACTTACAGGAAGCAGGGAAGCGAGGAAACAGCAGACCACTCAATGATGTAAACATAGGGACACACGGTAGTGATCATGGCGCCACTATAAATAGTTCATCTGCGTTAGCGCTTATAATAACACTATTGCTAATACTTTCTTAATATACAAGTCACAAAATGTAAATTAAGTATTGGCGGTTTTTTAATGTTTTTTTTTATTGGATGTTATGGACTGAATAAAGGAGCTCCCGTTGGCAGCCAACCAACACAACATCCCAGTAAACTTCAAACCAGGCAACATCATGAGACAGAGACTAGTGCATCCTAAAGACTGGACACCGCTCACCTACAAAACAATCTGGTGTATGCTATCCAGTGTAATGATGAATGCACTGAATCATATATTGGGGAAACAAAACAACCACTAAGCAGACGCATGGCACAGCATAGAAGGGCAAACTCTTTAGGCCAAGACTCAGCGGTCTACCTGAACCTCGGGGTGAAACAGCACTCCTTTGATTCTGGACAGGGAGACGGATGGTATTGAAGAGGAGTGAGGAAAGCCATCTATGTCAAGGTTGAAAAAGCATCCCCAAACAGAGGAGGTGGCCTGTGACACCGCCTAGCTTCCACATACAACACTGTCCTTTCAACCATTCCTAAAAGACTCTGCAATTTAGCCTCCAACAAATAACAGGAGTTAGAAGCATTCTAGTCACAGAAGGTGACCAGAATGCCATTTGTGCCATTTGTTTACAACTGAATGGAATGCTTACGTGGGGATTCCGACTATATTAGACTTGAAGCAGTCGATCCACAACGATTGTTTTGCCACAAAATGCCTCAATGCTAATGAAGGGACATCGCACTTCAACGATTGTTGTTGACTTTGACAGTAGGATTGTTTGTTTGCATCTAAGCCGTTGTTTTTCCCACTACGATAGGGCGAAACCATCCTTGCCCGGAGTAGAAATATTTGGTGTTTTGGCCCAGCCACTAGAACAGATCTAAGTCTAATTCTATGAGGATGAACTAATGAAACCTACTCAGATGACAGGCGAAACGTCTTCTAAAACAATCCAAACAGTCCAGTTTCAATCTTTTAAATGCCCTGATACAAACAAATAATACTTTAAGTATAAGTGGATCAACACTTATAAATCAAATTGCTGAATTTAAGTAAAAAAGAACTCAAAGGCAATATAATGCTATTAAAATGAGAAAATAGTTTAGACATTTTAAAACCATAGTATACAACATTCTACTTTTAAAATAAGGAAAACAGTTCATCAACGTTCAATAGTAAAGACAATATAATACTATTAAAATTAGAAAAATAGCTCATAAACCTTTATTTAAACTAAAAACAGCCTAAATACACCCTGAAATCTAGCAAGAATACACTTACACTTCTCCCAAGAGTCCGTCGTGTGTCCAGCAACAATCATTCCGACAGGGCAGGCAGGTTCCCCCCAAAACCTGAGATCTTTTCCATTTATTTGAGAGGTCAGTTGAACAATTCCATTGTTTAGATTTTAGAGAGCAGAGCAAAAAGAGGCTACATGAAAGTCAAGAAAAGACAAAACAAGGAAGCGAGCAAGAGAGATAATGGAGAGGCATGAGTGGCAGAAAAAAAATACTTAAGCCTACTACACTACTGTATTTTATTGTTGGTCATTTTGATGGTACTTGCCGAGCCAAGTGTTTTCTGAGGTGGTACTTGGTGAAAAAAGTTTGAGAACCAATGTTATAAAACATTGCTTAACGTTGTCAACAAGTGCTGTGGTATATTTTTGCTGTTTGGGTTTGGCTTCAGAGCTGACACAAATATTTTGCAACAACATTTTCCATCATAGCTGAAGATTAGTTACTGTGCATTAATTTTCATGGTGGTTTATTAAATATAATTACTTGGCGTATCAGGCTCATAAAAGCATGTAAATGAGTAGAGTTCATTAGAGGCATTAGATGCATGACACCAAATAATGGAATGTAGCGTGGCTTGCCAGTGACACATGCAGTTGCAGAATCATTTGGATGCGCTATAGTTGCCTCCTTTCAAGATGGTAAAAATTAGCACCGAAATTACCTCTGTAAAATTGATAAAGTGTGTATAATGAACTGAAAAACAACAGTAATCCTCCTCCAAACACAGAGCCAATGTCGCAGCAGTAAACATTGTTCTGGAGCAAATGTTCCCTTAGAGCATTATAAGATAAATGAGGATATTTGGACATTTTGCTGTCATAGAGAAAATGAATATTTTATGTAGATGCCATTTATGCTTTGTTTGGGTCTGGTTTATATTTGTGCTGGTGTTTGTTTATGTTTGACCACTTGTGGGGGCAAAATATGAGTGCAAAATATAAACATTTATTTCATTTAGTAAAATCCATAATTAGTTGCGTTATTTAATTTTTCAGATTTACTCTGAGGTGTTCCTCATAGTTTGTTAGTTTTGCAAAGTATGTATGAAACAAGTAAATAATAGAAGGCTTTGTCAAAACCAAATTAGAGTAGAAGAAATATTTTGCAGCCCAGCTTGAAATCAATTAGTTTCTTCTGCAGTCTCACCACCATACTTGCCAACCTTGAGACCTCCTATTTGGGGAGGTGGGGGGAGGGGGGCGTTGGCTGGGGTGGGGCGGGGGCGTGGTTAAGAGGGGAGGAGTATATTTACAGCTAGAATTCACCGAGTCAAGTATTTCATATATATATATATATAAGAAATACTTGACTTTCAGTGAATTCTAGCTATATATATATATATATATATATATATATATATATATATATATATATATATATATATATATATATATATATATATATATATATCCATCCATTTTCTACCGCTTATTCCCTTTGGGGTCGCGGGGTGCGCTGGAGCCTTTCTCAACTACAATCGATATTTATATATATATATATATATATATATATATATATATATATATATATATATATATATATATATATATATATATATATAACTAAGAGAAATACTTGAATTTCAGTGTTCATTTATTTACACATATACACACACATAACACTCATCTACTCATTGTTGAGTTAAGGGTTGAATTGTCCATCCTTGTTCTATTCTCTGTCACTGTTTTTCTAACCATGCTGAACACCCTCTCTGATGATGCATTTTGCTTCGTCTCCTTGTTGTGTGCGCAGTTGTACACTGCACTCTCTAAAAGCCGTAGATGTTATTTTCACATATGCATGTACAGTAGATGGCACTATCGTCCTGTTTAAGAGTGTCACAACATTGCTGTTTACGGCAGACGAACTGCTTTACGGTAGACGAAAACATGACTGCTGTTGTTGTGTGTTGTTATCGCGCCGGGAGGACGTTAATGAAACTGCCTAACAATAAACCCACATAAGAAACCAAGAACTCGCCCTCGATCATTCTACAGTTATAACGTGAATGGGCAGGCACGCTGTTTATATTGTGGGGAATCGGACGTGAAAACAGGCTGTCGACACGTCACTCAGGTCCGCCTGAATTTCGGGAGAAAATTTGTCCTCGGAGGTTTTCGGGAGAGGCGCTGAATTTCGGGAGTCTCCCGGAAAATCCGGGAGGGTTGGCAAGTATGCTCACCACCAACGCTCAAACTGACACTTCAATATACAATACATCTATTTAAATATATACAATATTGAACCAAGTTTGAATTGATATTCAAATGTGTCAATAAGTGTGGATTGAAAATGTGGACGAAATACTATATAATCAGGAAGCGAGCAGATTTAAGAAGGCGTGTGTACGACACAATATGGTCAGTCCCACAGTTGCAATTATTTTACTGTAGTTGCGAATTACATTTACAGCTTACACGTTTAATGGTTGTGTGACTGCATGAGGAACACAAAATGCTCGTGTTTGAAATCAATGTTCCCCATTGAAATAAACTGAAATCCCATTATTCTGTTCTTGGTTCAAAAGTATTCTTCATCCCTCACAAAGTCTGCCTGATTAATGGTAGCGAACACAAAACATGCTCTGTTGACAGAAGTATAGGGATTATTGCTATGCGCTCTGTGAAATCAATGCACCCAGAAAAGAAGATTCGAGTCACCCGTTAAATGACCGGAATTCTGTAAATATTATGTTATGTTATCATATATGGGCCTGCATCCACGAAAAATATACGCCACACACACATATCCCACACCCCATTCAACGCAAATCCCTCATGAGTGATGGACGGCTGGGAAGCGCTTGAAGAGCTGCAGCCTGCCCTCCGTAGCATCCACTCCCTCCCCTGTGTTGCAAGTCTCGAGTTGTATGTTGTAATATGTATATATGCTTTGCTATGGAGGTTTTTTTTCCTAATCAAGATTGGGCCCCCTTAGGAACCTAGTCCAGATTGTAATTTTGTACTCATCCTCCCCCAGTGTTGATCTTTTTCACATCTTTTACGGAGCGCCTGGTGGCAACACACCCACTAATAGTGCACGCTATTTTTTAGATTGTACACGCTGTTTACCGCGTGGTGTTTGGATCTTAGTAAATCAGGCCTTTAGTTGGCTACACGAAAGCACTTTGGTCATAATTTTCCATTATTAGAAAAATTATAAAGGACTCAGAAGCAGAATTTGGCAACGTTTTGTATGACAGTGACTGGAAATCTGTATTGTACAAATAAATGATAGCACATCTTGCCCAAAGCTTAATCTAATACAGTTTAAGGTTGTCCTGCACAGGGTATGCTAATATTGCAGACACGTGTAATCGATGTTGGTTGACTCCCACAAACATGACATGCATCTTTCTGGACCTGTCCATGTCTGAAAGCCTACTGGACTAATATTTTTAAACATCTTGCAGATGCACTAAATTTGAAGTGGACGCCTTGCGCAGAATTGGCTATTTTTGGAATATTACCAAACCTTCAGAAAATTAAGCAGACTTTTTAGGTTTAATATCGCCTTTGCATCCTTACTAGCTTGTAGAAGGATTTTGTTGGTGTTGAAATCACGGTTTCCCCCCAAGGCCTCCCTGTGTCTTAAGGACCTCATACTTATATCTAGAGAAAATGCAATATAATCTGAGGGGTACACACAAACAATTTGACTTGACCTGTGGCTGTATGATTAGTTACATAGCTAAATAAAAGACACTATAGGACAAAAGTGACACTCACTGTTGACAATGAACCTTTTCACTCACCTCAACTCTCTTCGTTTTGTTTTGATTAAGTGACACTTCTCTGTACGTTGTTTTATAATACTAATTTCCATTATATTGAATAAATATTATCCTCTTCTTCCTCTCAGCACTGTCTTTCACTCTCACTTTCTTTGTTACAATGGTTGGAAAAACAAAGTCATGTCTTTCTACCTCTAGTTCTAGCCAAAGAGACACTGGATCTGTGGGATCTGAGCTGAGTATGTTGTTGTGGCTTGTGCAGCCCTTTGAGACATTTGTGATTAAGGGCTATATAAGTAAACTTTGATTGATTAATTGACTGATTGGATGTTTTGGTCAGATCTTACATGGTTTCCTGTGCATTAGCTATGCAAACAACAACACAGCCCAGGCTCTGAGCTGGGGCGCTCATAAGCCAAGGTTACTACTGTATTTTATAATATACACACTTTGTACTTTTATTCACACCCTTCAGTATGAGAAACACTGACACATATTTGTTTTTATTATCTGAATCTGTCATAATTTAAAAATAATTTTGTCTCTTGGCCTTCAAGTTAACTGGGAATCTTAGATTATGTAGGCTGCTGTGATTGACCGGCAACCAGTCCAGGCTGTACCATGCCTCCAGTGCCGGCCCAAGCCTCCATGGGGCCCTAAGCAAAATTTGATTTTGGGGCCCTCTATTTCTGCCAATAATATTGATTGTTGATCATTCACACACCTACTATAGACTCATTGCGGCTCTGGCAGTGTTGTTTACGTTATCCTATTGTCAGCCTGGCATGTCTTTACAAATGACATGTCATTTATAAAGATATGGGGGTGGCCCAGTTAAGAACATAAATAATACCAATGAATGAACGAATGATGTCCAGAGTGCCACATATGGTTCCTAATCTTAAAATGTAGAAAACATTCAGCTACAAGAGTGGCCTGGGGTTGAACAGTCCAAGTGATAAAGCTTTGTATTTACAGTAAAAGTGTCATCTTGTCTCGTCAGTCTTGTACATATTAGTCTTTAATTACTAGTTTATATTTTTAGTTAATTGTTCTTATTTAATTTTATTTGTACAAAGAGAGCGCAGTCTACTGAAGTTAAATTCATCAATAGTTTTCCCCTTTGAAAGACGCAAGGCAAATTCCTTCCATTTCACCATGTTGCTACAATGACCTTCACTGTTTTCATGCTGTTTCAGCAGTGCACCTATGTTGACCCAATCCCGCTGTCCCTCGGCTGCCTGTTTTAAGGACTTTTTGGAAAATAATTTGCAGCAAAAGCAATAGACTGCATCTTTACTTCTTGAATAAGTCAGCCAGCTACGCTTGACTTTTTCCCCATTGACTAGCTGTCTGTAGGTATAATGATAATGAAAACTTCGACCATCATGCCGTTTGGGGAATGAAAAGTTCTCCTTAATAGACAGTGGTCCTCTGATCACCTGCTCAGTCCTGTCTGCATCTGAGAGGAAAGAAGGCCACTCAGCTGGGTCAACTGGCGTTGCTGATGATCAGTGTTGGGACTAACGCGTTACAAAGTAACGCGTTACTGTAACGCCGTTAGTTTCGGCGGTAACTAGTAATCTAACGCGTTATTTTTTTATATTCAATAACTCAGTTACCGTTACTACATGATGCGTTACTGCGTTATTTTACGTTATTTTTTATGTAGTATCGGCTAGAAACTGAGGATCTGAGTGTGTTTTATTCCAGCGAAGCAGAGACGTGCTTCTGATTCTTCCTCTGCGCTCTCTGTGTGTGCGTGTGACCAGGGCCGGCCCGTGGCATAGGCCGTATAGGCAAATGCTAAGGGCGCCGTCCATCAGGGGGCGCCACGCCAGTGCCACAAATGTTGGAGAAAAAAAAAAAAAAAGAAGAAGTTGGTACTATTATTTCTAAATACAAAAAATAATCCCACGTTAATTAAAATGCAAAGTAAAGCCTATTTAATAGAAATATTATTTGTTACAACATTACACCCCCCCCCCCTCCTCCCCCCGCACGGTGCGCCCCCTCCCTTCCCGTATCATGACTCTTTTTGGACGTCACCACATCAAAAAATCAACACAAGATGCCAAAACTGTCAGGTGCCCAGGGAAGAAAAAAGAGAAAAGAAGAGGAGGAGAAACGAGAAAAGACAGAGGTAGCAGGTAGGTAACGTTAGCCTACATGAAATTATTTGTCTGTTACAGAATGTGATAGTAACCTGGCTTTTTAGCATTAAGCTAATGTTACATGATTCGGCAATTGCTAATCAATAAATAGCTAGTTCTGTTTTAACGTCGGGTTAATATTGTGGAGGGGGCTAAATTGTTATGGAAAATAATAATGTAACGTTAGGTAATTACAGTACTCCCACCTTACATTCCTCAGGGACATTTCTTTCTTTCTTTAGTTTATTTCGAACATGAACACACTTACATCATAATACATCACACAATTTCATATCATTTCATTTTACATCATGCCCGAAAAGGAGTAGGAAGAAGCAAAGCTTATTTAATCCTACCCCTTTCCCACTTCAAAGCATTTACAAATATATAGAATCATTTACTGACCTTTTTATATAATAAAATAACATCTATGAATTAGTATACAACAGTTTTGTAATATGTAATTAATTAATTAATTCAGTCATTATTAACATACTGAGATGAAGAATATCTTATTTTCAATAAGGTTGAAAGTATTTCTCATAATTCTTCTTCTTTGTACTCTGTAAGCACTATTATTTTGAACAACCTCTTAAACTGGATCATATCAGTACAATTTTTAACTTCTTTACTTAATCCATTCCATAATTTAATTCCACATACTGATATGCTAAAAGTTCTAAGTGTTGTACGTGCATATAAATGTTTGTATTAGATCTTTTAAGCAGGTGTTTTTTGTTTACATTGTTATTGCCTTCTGGTTAGCTAATGTTTGCCCTGCAGGTAATCGTCACTTTTCCACCCCTTTATATATTAGGTATAGTTGTAAGTAAAAAAAAAAGGTCAAAGACAAAGCTATTCGGGTTCTTGTGAGTATATACACTTCACTGCCAGATTGGTTAGGGCCGGGCCTGCGTGTGTCTGAGTGTGGGAAGGGGAGGGGAGGGGAGGGGAGGGGAGGGGGGTGCGCAATACAACCGTTGGCCAACAAAAAAGTAACCACAGAACACTATACGCCTATACGGTATAGTGTTCTGTGGTTACTTTTTGGTTGGCCAAGCGGACGTGACGACAGGCTGTCCCCACTCAGATCCGCACAGACCGGGAGGGGGCGTGCCTTAAGTCCGGCTGGAAATCGGCAGAAATTTGGAGAATGGTTGTCCAAGGGAGAGGCAGTGAAATTCGGGAGGGTTGGCAAGTATGAGATATTCTCACTTCTTTTCTTTTGTCGAGCACAAAGAAAAGAACATTTTAGTTAAATGTAAGTTGCGTCTTGGATCAAAGATCCCGTCTACTGCCCAAAACAACAATTCAAATCTGCCTGGTTAGGCTCTGTGTATGTCACGTGTGCCTTCCTTAGGTGAAGCCAGCTTTACAGCTATGTTGTTGATTGATTGATTGATTGATTGAAACTTGTATTAGTAGATTGCACAGTACAGTACATATTCCGTACAATTGACCACTAAATGGTAACACCCAAATAAGTTTTTTAACTTGTTTAAGTCGGGGTCCAGATACAGATATATACTATCAAATATATACTAACATCATAATACAGTCATCACACAAGATAATCATCAGGGTATATACATTGAATTATTTACATTATTTACAATCCGGGGTGTGGGATAGGTTTGGTTGGTATCAACACTTCAGTCATCAACAATTGCATCATCAGAGAAATGGACATTGAAACAGTGTAGGACTGACTTGGTAGGATATGTACAGCAAGTAGTGGACACAGAGAGAGAGATCAGAAAGTATAAGAAAAAGTGTCTACATTTGATTATTTACAATCTGAAGAGGTATTATGTGGAAGGGAGGGTGTTAGTTTAGGGTTGTAGTTGCCTGGAGGTGTTCTTTTAGTGCGGTTTTGAAGGAGGATAGAGATGCCCTTTCTTTTACACCTGTTGGGAGTGCATTCCATATTGAAGTGGCATAGAAAGAGAATGAGTTAAGACCTTTATTAGTTCGGAATCTGGGTTTAACGTGGTTAGTGTTAGTGTTAGTGTTACTATGCTGTTTGTTACTTATGTATGTTATGTTGCAGCTATTTAAAATAGTTTTGTCAATTTGTTCTGGCCTGAAATAAATTGGCCCTTTGAAACATATCTTTGTCTTTGTGTGTTGTATGTAGAGCACATTGCTTAGCAGAGTTCAGTGATGCAAATGTATGTCAAGTTGATCAACAGATTATATTATTCTCCAGTGCAATAACAGTACTAAAATGAAGGCTAAAAGGGCATTAATGGGAGCTTTAAAAAAAAAGAAGTAGAAGAAGTAACTAAATAGTTACTTTTCACAGTAACGCATTACTTTTTGGTGTAAGTAACTGAGTTAGTAACTGAGTTACTTTTGAAATAAAGTAACTAGTAACTGTAACTAGTTACTGTTTTTCAGTAACTAACCCAACACTGCTGATGATGGTCCATGGTGTGAAGGGGACGTTGTGGTGGAAGTTGCTGAGGAAGTGACCAAAGAAAGACAATGACTAAAAAAGAAGGACCTATCATTAAATTGCACTGTTGGACATAATTATTAATCTCAGAATGTTCTGCAGTACAATGAGCAATTATAAAGGGTGTTTTGCAGTTAACGTACTAGATAAATCAGCTGTGGTTTCAGACATGGAGGGGACAGTGGGCACAGAGGATGGAGGTGTGTGAGAGAGCACTGTAGAGGATAGAGATGGACCTAAGATGAAATACATACATACATACATATAGGCACACATATTAATGAGATACTTTGACTATATTAATTTCCCTTCAGGTGTAATGTTTATACTAAGAAATTAAATGTATACTGTATGGTGACAGTCTTTTCCTCACCTGATTCATCACTCACAGTTGAGCCTGAGGATGTGGACTGGCTCTGGGCTGATTCTGTGCCTCCAAAGTATTTTAACAATGCTCCTGGGGAAGTTTCACATAACTTATGAGTTGATGTAAAAAATAATGTTTATTTTACTCACATAAATTACCGTGCTCTGCTGCAAACAATTTGTGCAAACAACATATCTCACTAGTAACCTGATGCTAAAAACATATTGCTAGCACCGCGCTAGCTAGCTAACGTCACCTAGCTAAAGCTAATTACAGCTACAAATCTCTTTGATAAACTTTTTATTACCAAGTCATGCAAACATACCTTTATCATGGCATTTTTTCTCCTCTTCCACTTTCTTCTTCTTCCTTTTTTCTGCACCTGAAGGATATGTCCTTTTTTGTGACATGGTTTTGCCTCTATCTGCGCTTTTGAAGCCCAGTGCGCACTGGCATTGCACGGCAGGCGGCAAACGTCACAGGTGCAGCAGAGGCAGCTTTACATTTAAAGAGAGGCAGGAAGAATCCTATGGCGTCACATTAGTGCCAAAAATCCGAGCGCATAAAAACTGTTATCGCGCGCTGATTCGCCACTTCGTGCGCGTGCGTGGTGACTTTTTGTGCGCGCGCGGTGCCTTTCTGTTTTTATCCACTTCTTCCTCCGTAAATCTTGATACATATTGACAATGACCCGCCCTACTATACTTCTGATTGGCTCTGGCATTTTTCAGCATTTTTCGCCTGACCAATCAGAAAGAAGGGGCTGTCTAAGCATACACGCCCCCAAAGTGCCAAAAAGAAACATGACAGCGCGAGGAGAGATGCCAGGAGTACACAGAGAGCGTGCAGAAAGGCATCTCTCCTCGCGCTGTCATGTTTCTTTTTGGCACTTTGGGGGCGTATAGTATAGTAGGGCGGGTCATTGTCAATATGTATCAAGATTTACGGAGGAAGAAGTGGATAAAAAAATGTCGCGCGCCGATGAAGGTTATTTCATACCACATAAACACAGTACAGGGTAATACAAAATGTGACCCAAATAAATAATAAGACAATAAACACCATAATCACATCTTTCAGCCAGAACTGGTCCACCAGCAATAACATCCAACCATAACATTATTTTATATTTTCACTTCTTCTTGAACATTTGTTTTCTAATTTATGGAATTTCTTTTGATTCAGCCATACAATTAATGAAATAATCTTTGAATTTTGTTTTTAAAATGTTAAAAATAGCTTTTAATAATGTATTCTGAAACAGTTTAAAAATAATCAGAGAACTGACTAACACTGACCCTACACAACTATGTTGCACAATTAAGTCATTTTTTTTTAAACCAAAAGAGGTCATTTCAACAGGTACAGCATCCTATGTCACATCTACATGTAATAAGATTTGTAACAAGGCAAACCGTTTGTAAATTGGTCGAAAATCGAGCAAGTTATGGTAATGTAATTAGTACATGTACCATTGACATCAATGTAATGATTGAGGCTAGATGTCCGAGGTAAGATGGCTACAACGTTGCTACGCTGGAGAATGATTGGTCATATGAAAAATGCTCAGAGCCAATCAGAAAGGAGGGGCCATCTAAGCATACCCGCCCCCAAAGTGCCAAAAAGAAACATGACAGCGTGAGGAGAGATGCCAGGAGTACACAGAGAGCGCGCAGAAAGGCGTCGCACGCGCGCAGAAAGGCATCGCACGCGCGCAGAAAGGCACCGCGCGCGCGCAAAAAGGCACCGCGCGCGCACAAAAAGTCACCACGAGCACGCAAAAGGGTGTCGCGCGCGCGCACGAAGTGGAGAATCAGCGCGCAATAACAGTTTTTATGCGCTCGGATTTTTGGCACTAATGTGACGCCATAGAATCACTAGGCCTAGATCAGCAGCACTCTGTTGACCTAAAATTGTGTTTTTGTACAATAATATATCTTTGATCATTTAGAAATCATCAGTCAGACTCGTACATGCAAAAAATAAAAAATAAGAATTTTTTGTTAATTGCTTTTGGGGGCCCCCTGGTGGCCGCGGGGCCCTAAGCAAGCGCTTAGTATGCTTATGCCTTGGGCCGGCTCTGCATGCCTCCCTTGAATTCCAAAGCCAGCTGGGATTGACTCCAGCTCAACCAAGAACCTGAACAGGAGAACTAGTAGAACATTAATCATTCTCATTGTGTGATCATGACGCAGATTGAATAAGAACACGTCTTATTCGGCCAGTCAAGAGTATGCTTGAATGCCTTTTTAATAACAATGATGATTCACCTTCCGACTAAATTGTCTTGAAAGGAGTCTTCATTCATGAGGTACTCCTTTCATTTAGCAAATCATTGCTCCTCTAAAAGGAAGTCTGTTTATCTAACACATTATTTATCACTGATTTTTGAAGCGAGTAATATTAATATTGACACCCTGATTATTATGCCTAAGGGGTAGAAGACACAGTGACTTGGTCAAAAAGGAGTCACAACACTAGAGGGCTACCGCGGTGGGGACGTGGAAACACATTAACCTCCTTTATCATTAGGGTCAAGGGTCCCTCAGGCAATTAGATTTTCTGGGGACGTTATGCATTATTGATCGGTGTTCTCTTAAGCGAAAGCAGCCCTCTGGGTGTTTGGTTGACAAGGCTTTTAGCAATTGATTAGTCATTTCAAAATAGGTGTTTTTTAATCCTTATAAATAATACCTGGCCTGATCTATCTTTGTGGTTTAGCACAACAGACATTAGAATGCTACTTCCACTTACAAGTGGCCAAGTGTTTTTTGGATACAAACTGTCTCTTAGCCAATTGTTTTGTATTTGGCTGCGAGCAAAGAAAGAGAGTTACGAGTCTTGCTCATTTTCGTTGCGAATGTCACAGTTACCCCGTAAGATCCAACCAAAATGGAGTGGCGTGGCTCAGATGATAGAATGGCTGTCAAGAAACTTGAGTGTTTCTGGTACATATCCAGCTTCCGCCATCCTAGTCACTGCCGTTGTGTCTTGGGTCAAGACACGACAATGTAAATAAATATTTGGTGGTGGCTGCAGAGGCCGTAGGCGCAAATTGGCAGCCATGTTTCCATCAGTCTACCCCAGGGCAGCTGTGGCTACAGATAGCTTAGCACAATCAATCATTTCTGAAAATTTACAAAGCCGATAAACTTGTGCAGCCATTGATAATCCAATATGCTGATAGAGAAGTTTATCAAGCCGAGTGCAATGATGAACACAAAGCTTCTGCATGTTAACTATGTTGATCGAGTCAAGCATATGGAAGTCACTAAACTCAGCGTGGGATGTGTTGCAGAGTTAATGACAGGCTGATATGGGAGTTTGGGCTGATTTGAAAAGGTTCCAACCAAATGTCTTCTTATAAGAAATGTATCTGTACAGGATTGAAGGGTCTTCCTCAATAGCAGAAATAAGCACATCAAAACATTCTGCTGGCCTGAAAAGACATGTTCTTTCAGCAAACTGTCAGCATCAGATTTATTCCAGAACTTTAACCCAGGATTTGAAAGGTTAGCTAAATTCTACCACAAATGTTAAGAGTGCATTCTATCTATTAGAGCTAGTAAAACTATATCTTTGTACAAGTTCAAGCCTCAATCGAGAGCAAATTTACCAATTAACACGGAGGTTATGGTGGAGAACGTCAGAGCATGTATTGATTTCCAGCAGGTCATTCGTGATCATGTGCTCAGTGTTGGAGGGCTGTTTAACAACTCGTCTCTACAGCATAAGCTGACGCATCATATATACCTTAATGACTAAAAATACATCGCACAAAAGAGGAAAGAACTGAAGAGCAGATAAAAGCCAAAAAGAAGAGAATGTAGGATAAAAGGATTGTTCTGAAGTCTGTTGATTGTTATACAGATAAAGCTGAGTCAAAAGGAAAACTAAGCTTTGTCTCAAAGTCCAATAAGCCTTCAAAGAGTGACTAAAGAAAATGAAATAAGTCTACAGACTTTGGAATTACCGTATTTTCCGAACCATAAGCCGCCCTGGGTTATAAGCCGCGCCTTCAATGAACGGCATATTTGAAAACTTTGTCCACCTATAAGACGCCCCGTGTTATAAGCCGCATCTAACTGCGCTAAAGGAATGTCAAAAAAACAGTCAGATAGGTCAGTCAAACTTTAATAATATATTAAAAACCAGCGTGATGTGGGCGCGCATGGAGTCGTATATCAACATGGACGGAGCTGCGTGAAAAAAGCCACCCGGCCTCTTCGCGTAAACTTCCCTTAACCACTCGCTCATCTTTTCTTCATCCATCCATCCCTTCGAGTTAGCTTTTATGATGACGCCGGCTGGAAAGGTCTCTTTTGGCAAGGTCTTCCTTTTGAATATCACCATGGGTGGAAGTTTCTGGCCATTAGCATGGCAAGCTAGAACCACAGTGAAGGATGACTTCTCATTCCCTGTGGTGCGAATATTCACCGTACGGGCTCCCGTTGTATCCACAGTGCGGTTCACAGGAATATCAAAAGTCAGTGGAACCTCGTCCATGTTGATAATGTTCTCTGGCCGGATCTTTTTTTCAGCTATCTTGTTTTTACAATATGCACGGAAAGTAGCCAGCTTTTCTTGAAAGTCTTTAGGCAGTTGCTGTGAAATAGTAGTCCGTGTGCGGATGGAGAGATTGCGTCTTTTCATGAACCGGAAACCTGTCGCTTAGTAGGAGCCATTTTGTGGTCTTTACAGATGTAAACACACAAAGGAAATGAAACGTAATATCCGCGCGCTTCTTCTTCTTCTACGGGGGCGGGTGGTTGTTTACAGTAGAAGAAGAAGCGCTTCCTCTTCTATGGGGGCGGGTGCTTACCTTGGCGGTTGCTTGCGTAGAAGAAGAAGCACTTCCTCTTCTACGGGGAAAAAAGATGGCGGCTGTTTACCGTAGTTGCGAGACCGAAAGTTTATGAAAATGAATCTTAATATTAATCCATATATAAAGCGCACCGGGTTATAAGCCGCACTGTCAGCTTTTGAGTAAATTTGTGGTTTTTAGGTGCGGCTAATAGTGCGGAAAATACGGTACATCCAACTGACAAACTCAGAGAACTGAAAGACAGCCACTAAAAGGCAATACTCTATCTGGCATATAGTTGAATTCCTATACAGCTATAATAAAAAGTAATTCAGTTTAGGTTACTATTCCAAGTATACTAGCACAGTCAAACCATTAAAATATGCATTCGCGATTAATCACATGGTTAACTCAAAATGAATATAAATATAATTGTTCATCATTTATAAGTGTACCCTAGAAAAATATTATTTTAATACCGTGACTGGACAATTAGTTTGCTTTAATGAAATGTTTAGGCTTTTTCTAAACAGCTCAACACAAAAAGGACATAAACATGCTGTTAATGATTACCTGAGCTGTCTTGCCAGATTTTGTATTTTGTAGGAATATAGAATTTGTATTCCGGCTGTAGGAGCACTTGCATTCAGAGGAGGAGTTACACTACGTTTAGATACCAGTTCCACGCGTTAATAACACAAAATGTGGATTGTTGCGATAATGGTTTGATTGTCAAAGAAGTTTGGTAATGTAAAATGTGGTATTTCTACCTGGATAAACGCTTCTGATATTCTGTACATTACATGTTGTACAAGTTAATGGTCTTCATATCTGTGCATGACAATGTTATAACCTTCTCTATTTATTAGTAAAATGTAATATTCAGCCTGCAAAACATTCTGTGATTGAAGACTATGAGAATAACAGGGGCAATTTTAGTGTTGCCATTTAGCCTCAGTGCACAAATAAATAACTGCATGGTATTAGTAGAAAACATCCTTATATACAAGTGAAACACAACATGTATTTATTCAGAAGCTCCTCAAACCCACAAAACATGAAGCAATTGTGATGGAAATAAAAGTTGCTAAACTTCACAATTAAATTACATTAAAAAACATTTTTGACAAAGTATGATCGTAACGCAAGACATTTTTTCATTTCGGTAAGTAGTTAGACTAAGGGTGTAACGGTACGTGTTTTTGTATTGAACCGTTTCGGTACGGAGGTGTCGGTTCAGTTTGGAGGTGTAGCGAACGAGTACACATGCTAGCAGCGACCGGGCTAGGACAACATGTAAAAGCCAGAGCTGGAAGACCCTCTTGCCTCGTTAAGCTCTCCCGTTTGGGAACACTTTGGCTGCTCGATACAACAATGGAGGACGGAGGTTTGCCGACATTGTTCAGCAGCTGCTTCTGACAACACGTCAAATATGTGTTGCACTTTCCCTGCTTCCGGCTCCCAGACCGTAGTCGAGGAGCGCAGGGGAGACACTCCTCCAGGGCCAATGTATTCTCGGGGGCAACACCCTTCACTCTACCCGGCAGTGGGTCTCCACAGCTCCGGACTCCAGGGTAAATGACGAGTCCGGCGATTAGTTGCAAATCGTGGCTTTATTGAGGTCTTGCCAATCCAACAAAACACTAGCCACTCCCCCACTCATGCTACCGCTCCCTCACCTCGCTCGCCCACACACTCACCTCACATGCTGTCACATATTAAAGGGCCACACACACACACACATACGCTACTCTCATAACACAATGCTAACCCATTTGAAGCGTCACCACCACATTCAAGCAGCCTCTCCTCGGCGAGTCAGGCAGGGCTAAAGCAATAACAAATGTTTTTATAGCAGCAGATATAAGTCCATATTGCATTAAAAACTAGATTTTGACCCACTTCTATGGTGGAAAAACAATGAGCCCATATATCCTCTTGCTGCCAAGTTAGCCAGGCTGGGGGGGGGGAAGAAAAGTTAATCTGAGGCTGAGTTGACTTGAAACTGTTTAATGTTGCACTATGTATATGTAGAAGAAACGTTTTGTCATTTTATTTAATCTGAGCAACAACTTAAGACAGTTTAATGTTGATTAACATGGACCCCGACTTAAAGAAGTTGAAAAACTTATTGGGGTGTTACCATTTAGTGGTCAATTGTACGGAATATGTACTGTACTGTGCAATCTACTAATAAAAGTCTCAATCATCCATCCATCCATCCATCCATCTTCTTCCGCTTATCCGAGGTCGGGTCGCGGGGGCAGCAGCCTAAGCAGGGAAGCCCAGACTTCCCTCTCCCCAGCCACTTCGTCCAGCTCCTCCCGGGGGATCCCGAGGCGTTCCCAGGCCAGCCGGGAGACATAGTCTTCCCAACGTGTCCTGGGTCTTCCTCGTGGCCTCCTACCGGTCGGACATGCCCTAAACACCTCCTTAGGGAGGCGCTCGGGTGGCATCCTGACCAGATGCCCGAACCACCTCATCTGGCTCCTCTCGATGTGGAGGAGCAGCGGCTTTACTTTGAGCTCCCCCCGGATGACAGAGCTTCTCACCCTATCTCTAAGGGAGAGCCCCGCCACCCGGCGGAGGAAACTCATTTCGGCCGCTTGTACCCGTGATCTTGTCCTTTCGGTCATAACCCAAAGCTCATGACCATAGGTGAGGATGGGAACGTAGATCGACCGGTAAATTGAGAGCTTTGTCTTCCGGCTCAGCTCCTTCTTCACCACAACGGATCGATACAGCGTCCGCATTACTGAAGACGCCGCACCGATCCGCCTGTCGATCTCACGATCCACTCTTCCCTCACTCGTGAACAAGACTCCGAGGTACTTGAACTCCTCCACTTGGGGCAAGATCTCCTCCCCAAAAAAGCACTTTATACAGTATGTAGAAAGGTTTTGTTAAGAAACCATTTTGAGCCTTATCTTATTTAGTTTTTATTTTATATATGTTGACCACATTAACCCTGGCAATGGACCATGTGTGTATGTGTATGTTATGCCATTGCTTACAAATTTGGTAAATAAATAAACAAACAATGTATATTTTGTTGTTTTCTTACTGTACCGAAAATGAACCAAACCGTGACCTCTAAACCGAGGTACGTACCAAACCGAAATTTTTGTGTACCGTTACACCCCTAAGTTAGACCCAATGTAATGCGTAGCGCTATTATTGTGAAGCTGAGAGTGTGTGATTGGTTTGAGAAGGTGTCTTAATGGTGTGAAAATCTGTGTCTGACTCCAGATTTCCTGCCCAACGTCTTTCCTTTTTGTTCAGCTTTCATGCCATCTTACTAAAACAATTACAGTAACATTCTACATTTTGTGTTATTAATGCATTAAACTAATCCAAACACTGATGTTAATCTCAATTTACCTCTCTGAATTGATTTACGTGGACCCCGACTTAAACAAGTTGAAAAACTTATTTGGGTGTTACCATTTAGTGGTCAATTGAACGGAATATGTACTGTACTGTGCAATCTACTAATAAAGGTTTCAATCAATCAATCAAAAAGCACGCTCGGCAACTGGCTGTTGCTCCAATGTGACATATCACAGCGTTTGTGTTTGTGCACAAAAAATGGTTTTGTCTTTTTGGTAGAACAACTTGTCATCGCTATAAACTTGGTATTTCCATAATGCACCTATTTCTTTGTGCATTTCTGCTTGCTTTTTTCTTGCTTGTGTCTCATATATATATATATATATATATATATATATATATATATATATATATATATACATACACATTAGGTCAGGAAAAAACACAAGAGGCTATATCATCCCTACAAGCCTGTTTCGCAGGTTTCCCTGGTCATCAGGGGATTTTATTGACAAGCGGCAGAGAAACCTGCGAAACAGGCTTGTAGGGATGATATAGCCTCTTGTGTTTTTTCCTGACCTAACGTATATTCCGCTCTCTAATGCATTGAGCACTGTATAACGAAAAAACCACAGAAACTTCGACTATATATATATATATATATATATATATATATATATATATATATATATATATATAGTTAAAGCTGTTAACGTTAACGCATGTGATTTAAAAATTTTTTTTTAAATGATCGCATAAACATAAATGAATCAAAATTAATCACACCATTTGTTATGACCGCACGTATTTGTTATGACCGCACGTCAACCCGGAAGTCGGAGCCTATTGTTATACGATGAAAAGATGAGGGATGAAAGGTGGCCAATTTTGTCGGCTGTGGCTATCAAACTGGATACAAGAGCTTGAAAAGCGCTGCCTCCATACGGCAAATGAAACTGTTCTGGGGTCCCAAACTTTGCCATTCTTTGGTGAGTGTCGGTGTGTAGTCCTTAACTCTGACATCATGTCATGTTCATGAGGAAGCGGAGTTTGTTTCATACGTGACTCTCCTCAGCCGTCTCCACTTCAACACACATGAACTAACTCGGCTAACATTAGCAGATCTGGTGACGCACGTCACGTGACCTACGGTGGCCTAGGATGGACAAACAAGACAATTCTCACAGCAGACCACAACTCTTTATTCACGAACATTCCCACAGTTAATGAATATATTGATATAATGAATATTAATATATATCCATCCATCCATCTATGGATAGATGGATGGATATATATATATATATATATATATATATATATATATATATATATATATATATATATATATATATATATATATATATATATATATATATATATATTTTATATATATATATATATATATATATATATATATATATATACGGCTAGCACCAGTCGCTGCACCACGGCGAGCACCAGTCGCGGCACCACGGCAAGCACCGTCTGCTGCACTATGGCAAGCACCGTCTGCTGTTTCCACGCCTGCCTCGACGACGTCTGCTGCTTCCACGCCTGTGGCCGTTCCCTGGTCGCCCGCCTCGCCAAGTGCAGCGACGCTCAACGAGTCGCCGCCACCTGAGTCTGCCTCGCTCGTTGCGGGGACACTTGGTCTGGCGACCAACCGCCAAGTCCCCCCTCCGCCCTCCCATGACTCTTGACCTTACCGTGTTTTTTTGGGGGGGACTTCTGGAATCTGTCCTTGAGGAGGGGGTACTGTCAGGATCCGTGGTCCGGATCATGTTTTGGTTAGTTATGTTCTGTTAGTTTTGGACTCCCTTAGTTCCTGTTGTGTGCACTCCTGAGTTTATTTTGGTCACCATGGGGATTAATTGGGTTCAACTGCCTCTGGTTAGTGGTCCCACGCTCAGCTGCTGTCAACCACTAATCACAGAGCTTTTTATTCACCTTGCTCGCCACGCTCAGTCTGGCTTCCTTGTTTGCGAATGCACCAGTTGCGTTGGGTATTCCTTGTTTTCTTGACTTCTAGTTCATGTGCTAAGCTTCGCCATAGCTCCCATGCTATCAGAACGCTTTTTGGTATTCTTGTGTTTTGCATGATTTGTGGACAATAAATAATTCCTAGCTCACGCTTTCGTCCGGAGTTTTCCGTCTGTATTCCTGGGAGAACGACCCCGCATAAAGATGTGACCTCGACGTGACAGTATGTAAACTTTTGACCATGACTGTATATATATATATATATATATATAGTTTTCCCTTTCCAATATATATATATTTATATATATATATATATATATATATATATATATATATATATATATATATATATATATATATATATATATATATATATATATATATATATATATATGTATATATATATATATATATATATATATATATATATATATATATATATATATATATATATATAACGTTTTCCCTTTCCAACATTATCTATCTGACCAACATTCAAAAAGAGTCAGCACCTGTGCATTGCACTGTGTAATACAATTACCACAGTCAAACTGTGTAAGCACACATCTTGTAAATGACTGCTCTGGTGTCAGGATAGATATCTAGTCAGCTATAAACTTCAAGTCACTAGAGTTTTTGCAGAAGCATAAAACGATTATATCCCTCTAACCATGTCCAGATTTACATTTTCTGTCCTTTCAGCAAAGGATTATCCTGATCTACTTAGGGAAAATGGGATTTCACTAACTGTACATGTTCAGAAGCTGAAACACGCCAGATGTCATTTGGCTGTGGTGTCACGATGAATGCTGTTTTGCTGGAAAGTCTGATGCAGATTCATAAACTTTTGTTTTCCTCACCCTTGGCAGCACATGATAAAAAGGTCTAGCCTCTTTGATCCAAGTAAATATGATAGTTTTTTTGAGAAAATCAGACACAATACCATACCGACAGAAGACATACCATAAGACATAAGACATTTTTTTTTTTTTTAAATAACAGCCTGGCACTTGGCACATGAATTAGCAAATTACTGACTTATTCTGACATTATTTTGCCCAAAACACTCGTGTATCCATTTGCATCTCACTGAAGTCTCCATGACGTCTGCCTTTTTTCCAGCCATCTTTAGACCCTAGGCATAATCATTCCTCTGGTGACTATAATACCAACACGACTGTAACCATCACCCCAATTAAATTTGTCCAGGGGCCAGAACTTTTCTCAGCAAACAGTGTGAGGGCTTGATTTTCTTGGGGGGAGGGGATGGGGGATGGGGGTGTGGGATGGGGGGCAAACTGTTGAAAACAAAAAGGCTAATTAAATGGGTTATACCATTATATAATGACTAATATTTGTGTTATCGTTAACTTATTACGGTAGTAGCAAGGTTTCCGACTTTTCCAATGACATTATGCCGGTGGTACTCAAATCTTGGAGGCCCACAAGTATTTTTTTCCAATGAGGACCATTTAGTGAGGTATGTTAGGTGACAATAAATAATACTAATTGGCCTTTCTCTATTTATGTTCTTGTGTTTTGTAGTGTTTCTTTTCCAGTGCTCCAATTTTTAGTTCCACTTCCTGTTTGTCTCATTTTGCCACCTTTTGTCCAGTCTGAGTGCTGGCTTCCTAACAAGTCCCTGGTTGACAATCAAGATACCCACGTTCCTGGTTGCCAATCAGGATGCTCATTATGCCAGCCCTGTCCTCTGAACATTGCTTGATCTTTGGGCTTTGCACCTTTATGCTGCATATCGTTCCCTGTGCTTCCTATGTCTCATGTTTTTGCCCTTTTGTGTACTTCTCTGTTGCACTAGTTTTTGTGTGCACTACCCATCTGCATTGGTTTTGTTTATAAAATAAATTGTTACCTGCAAGCTGTCTCCTGTCTCTGCATCCTGGGGTCAATAACAACGCAACACCAAAGAATAACAATTACTGAAATATTGAAAAAAAAAAAAAAAAGTCCTGTTCATCCAAAACAACAAAAATAATCCTACTCTCAGTTTAATATGCTGATTTCAGTTCATTCAATTCTGTTGTTCTCAATTCTGAATGTTGAGGAAATGTCTCTTCAAAACACCTGTGCTTTGTATCCTAATTGCATTTTAAATTGGACATCTTCACAACAGCGATAGCCTTGCAGCATTTGAAGGACATGGGTCTTTTGCTCATGGGGAGAGAGAATGAATGCAAACGATGCAATCCAATTCTCTTGGAATTGATGATTGTCACTGTCTTGTTTTAATTTATGAACATTGAAAATCCCATTATCATATGTATCACATATATATATATATATATATATATATATATATATATATATATATATATATATATATATATATATATATATATATATATATATATATATATATACACATATACGTTAGGTCAGGAAAAACACAGAGGCACGTCAGGGGAACCTGCAAAACAGGCTTGTAGGGATGATATAGCCTCTGTGTTTTTTCCTGATATGTGTATATATATATATGTATATATATATGGCTCTTGAGTCAAAAAGTTTGGGATCCCTGGGGTTACCAATTAGGGGAGACTAATTGAGGAGGGCTTGAACTAAAGTGTTAAAATCAAGAACATTTAGTTCATGTCCCTTGTAACCTCCAGTGCATATTCGTCTTTTCCTCTCAACTCCCCTTGATGGGGCTGCTTCTTATTCATGAATGTCACAAAAAAGTTGAATAAAAAGTGCAGTTTATCAACGGTGAAGGTTTCCAAGAAATGCATCACATGCCGTTCTGTGACTTAAAGGGGAACTGCACTATTTCTGGAATTTTGCCAATCATTATGAGCAGTGTTGGGTTTGTTACTGAAAACCAGTTACAGTTACTAGTTACTTTATTTCAAAAGTAACTCAGTAACTAACTCAGTTACTTAAACCAAAAAGTAATGCATTACTGTGAAAAGTAACTTAGTAAGTTACTTATATATATTTGTATTTTTTTAAGGCCCCATTTAATGCCCTTTTAGCCTTTATTTCAGTACCGTTATTGCACTGGAGAATAATACAATCTGTTGATCAACTTGACGTGCATTTGCATCACTGAACTCTGCTAAGCAATGTGGTCTACATACAACACACAAAGACAAAGATATGTTTCAAAGGGCCGATTTGTTTCAGGCCAGAACAAATTGACAAAACTATTTTAAATAGCTGCAACATAACATACATAAGTAACAAACAGCATAATAACTTTTATTTAAATTTATTTTATT
This sequence comes from Nerophis lumbriciformis, assembly GCF_033978685.3. Taxonomy (NCBI): domain Eukaryota; kingdom Metazoa; phylum Chordata; class Actinopteri; order Syngnathiformes; family Syngnathidae; genus Nerophis; species Nerophis lumbriciformis. The sequence goes on along the minus strand of NC_084555.2, from coordinate 22,262,359 downwards.
TTATTTTTAATTTTTTTTAATTTTTTGGTCCTGTCCAGTTTCTCAGGCAAATCATATAGTTGATGTAGATGCCCATATCGGCTGTTCAGATTTACTTTACAAAAGAGAAGTGTAGGATACTTCTCTTGTTGCCTTATTTGTATTGGACTTTATTAAATGTATTTATATTATCATTTGGTGCAGCCGGGCCGGAGCAGGAGGGGATAGAAAGAGAAAAAAAGGAAGACAGAGGGGGAAATTGTGGGACAAGAGGGGGATTAGACAGAGAGACAACAACAACAACAGCAAACATAACAATAGCAACAACAACAACAACAACAAAACAGCATAATAACAACATAGCTGTAAACCAAGGAAGGCACACACTACATACACAAAGCCTAACCAGGCGTTTTTTTTATCTCAGGGAATTCTGAAATAAAATCATGTCTGAAGCCCAGAACACTCTACAAATTTCCCCAGTTTTAGTTTAGAGATAAGGAAAGATTGGCCTGGCCCACTGGGATCCCTCTTTATGTTTGTGAACTTTATAGTCTACACATTTAGAGTGATGTGATAATCAAACACTCTAGAAGTCTAGGATAAAAGAGCAACAGTATATAAGATAATTGACAGAGTGTGTACCTTCAGTGCGCAGTGCCTCGTTAAAATCCAGCCGCTGTTGGAGGTGGAGGTGAAGTGTGTCTCTCTTTACTAGCTTCGTCGAAGCATGTTGCTTTTGTAGCTGTTTCAGCAGATTTTAATTGCTAGGATTGGATCTTTGATCCAAGACACAACTTACATTCAACTAAAATGTTCTTTTCTTTGTGGTCGACAAAAGAAAAGTATTGAGAATATCTCCATGTTAAGAAACTCGGCTTCGGGCTTCGCCATGATGTCTTGTTAGTAAACACAGACACGCCCGCTCCCACACACACACACACACACACACACACACACATACACACAGACAGCGCGCGACGCGCCTCTTTCTTGTCGCCTCTTCCGCAGCGCTGCAATAAAACACACTCACATCTTCTCAGTTTCTAGCTGATACTACATAAAAAATAAGGTAAAATAACGCAGTAACGCATCATGTAGTAACGGTAACTGAGTTACTGAATATAAAAAATAATGCGTTAGATTACTATTTACCGCCGAAATTAACGGCGTTACAGTAACGCGTTACTTTGTAACGCAATAGTCCCAACACTGATTATGAGGGACAAGAATACACATGTCTTGGAATATGAGGCCAATGGGAGTCGCCGTTGTAGACTTCAAAGCCCTCTAAGACAACTTCAAAACCCACCATCAACGTTTTGTATACACACTGCAAGAGTATATTATATAATGTAGTAACAGACACGTTCATAACAAAATGAAATATGTTCAAAATGTACCGTATTTTAAACATTTTAATTAATGCCGGGACTGACTTCTTCCACGCATTGATTTCCGTTTCCATAGCAACACACGTCTGACTTCCAGCAACAAACGTGTGTTCCTACTTCCAGATACAAAACGCTTGTGTGTGTTCTAATCATGGCAGACTTGGTAACAAACAACAAAGACGACTATTTTTGAACAAATGATGATTCACAACCTTATCTTTTTGAAGCTGAATTTATGGAGGATGAACTACTGTTTATAGAAGCCAGCACGAAGAAGAGGGTGACATGTTGGAGCAGACGGACGCCGAGAGAGTGAGTTGAAAGCGACTCGAATGTGAAATTTGGAGACAAGCTATTTCGACATAAATGGCACGCTTACCCCAAATAAACCAGAAAAAAACGTCCCCGGCCAGCTGTACCAAAGAGACAACTGCTCATCAAGTGAGTCACACTTTATACTGATACACGCATGCTTCGTGTATCATGACAGACAGCATATGCTGTCTGGCTAGCTGTGTACAAACAAAACATGAAAAGTTAGCTAATAGTTTTCAGATACTGTAATATGATTGTTCATGTTTTTCAGTCAGTACAGATTGGTGTCTTATGGCAGTGTTGTGCATTACAAACTCAAACGCGTTTTGTGTTGTTGTAGAAACTAGCTTATCTCTTGCCGTAGTTAGCTTTTACGGCTAATACCAAAGCATGTCAATGTGTTACTACGCTAGAAAAAGAGTTCCTCAGTGCTCGCTCTTACAGTAACATTGTCGATACAGCTTGGTTATTATACAGGTTACGGAATGTAAATTGAGTATTGTTGATGATTTTTGAATGCATTTTTAAAGTGGTAGAATTGATTGCTCCCATTAGCTGCATTGCTAGCCACCTAGAAGAGCCATAAAAGATTGTAATCAATAGGCAAAACATTTAAAAAAATGCAGTTCCCCTTTAAGAGTTTTTTTTTCCTGAAAAAGTTTTTTTTATGCATTATAACACAACAAACATAAATAAAATAAACATAATACACATAAATAAAAGTCTGCTTACAGCAGAACCAATGTAAGGTCCTCTATTTCGCCCTTAAAATCCAATTTATAACCATTCAAAAATCGCCAACAATATTCCATGTATATTTCGTGATTTGAAAATTAACCAAGTATTGGTGATATTGTTATTATAAGTGCTAACACATACAACCTATTTATAGAGGTGCTGTTATCACAAGCCTGTGCAAAATTTCGACATGATTGACTGGCGAGATGTTTTCTCACTTCCTTGCTCCCTAGAAGTTTATTTTAGATCATAAATCATGAATCTCACCTGGACAGTCGAAGTCTGAAAACGCATTCCGACAAGTTGGTACACTTTGACAGTCATTTAGGAAACGGAAATGGCAAGAACGTTGAAAATGGATGGATGGATGGACACATAAAAACACTTAGTGCCGTATTACTGTTCTGTTCTTGGCTGTTCCAATCATTCAAATAGAGATATAGGAAAGAGCTTTCTGAGTACCAAAAAAGTTGGTCATAAAGGCAATAAAGTCAGGGAAAAAACAAAAGTACGAAGTAGTCAAAGGAAATGGTTCTTAAAAATGTTACTTTCATCATCATGTGGAATACAATCGGACCATGCTTGTGTCTGCAGTGATCACTTTGTAAAATAGTTATTTGAACATTTGATTTGTTTAAGAAACCTTCTGTGATGCAATCAAGTTTATTCTCTACTATATTAGTAGTATTTGAGAGCAGAACTAAATGTAACGAAAGGACAAGAGATCGCATTATGTTCTTTTGTAGTTTCTATGCCTAAATATAGCTACAATGACATGGTTGTACAAATTAAATAACGTCATGTTAAGTCTTAGTAATAAATATTTCAATTGTTGGTCCAATCCACTGTATTTTCTTTCTCGATTTTCATAACAGAAACTAAAAACTTAAGTTGTTGTTGTCCAGGAAAGCCGAGTGCTTTATTCAACGCGGATGACCACATTATAGCGTATTTGTTGATATTTGTTAGCATCAAGGAAATATTCTTATTAGTATTAATAAACTAGATGAATAAATCTTTCACAGGCTCAGCAGCATATGCTGAATCTTGATATCGCGTTAGCGTAGTAAGACATTGTCTTAGGACGGCATGCCACGGCATTAGCTGTAAGCTGGCTACAGCATGAAGTAAGCTAGCTTGGGCAAGAGATATGCTAGCTTTTGCATCAGCAGCTGAATGGCTTTTGAGTTTGTAATAATGCAATAGGACAACAATCTGTACGGACTGAAAACATGAACAATAATATTACAGTATCTGTAAAGTATTAGCCCACATTTCATGTTTTGTTTGTACACAGCTAGCTTGACAGCATACTGTATTCACTGTAGTTGTAATAACAAGCATGATGTGCTGCATGTATCATGATCAATATTATAGTGACTCACTAGACGGACAGTTGTCTGTTTGGTGCAGCTGGCTGGGGAAATTTTTCAAGTTGACTTTGGGCACACCATTGTGTGCCGTCAGAGCCAGCAAGGCCTTCTCTGCTGGCCTAACATAACTGTAACTCCCTCCAAATAGCACAGAAACAATGGCTTTCTTGAACTGATTTATTTGAAGGCTTCCTTTCCCTTCAAATTCACCGTGAAAACTGAAATAAAATAAAGCACGTTATAAACGTAAAAATAACAACATGCACAGCATGTGGATCGAACATTTTACCGAAGTAAATACAAATAGAAATGACAAACAAATACCTCGTTGGCCTGCATGCTTCTTTTAGGAGGAAATTGTGATCTTCAGGCTCTTATAGCCCAAACGCTTGAAGTCCTTGTGACACTTTTTAGTCTTTGGGACAGTCAGTCTCTCTCTTTCTGCCTTAACATGGCATCAAAAATGTCTACTCATACCCGGAAGTAGCTTCCTTACATCAGACGACAGACCAAACGAGACTGTCAGGCTTGTCCCTGACAGTTTGACTGTTTTAGTTTTTTCTCTGTGTTTGTCTTAGTTTCCTGTCAGCGCTTTTATTTTGTCTTCATTTCCTGAGTGTCTCCCTGAGTGCTGCTTCCCCTCAGCTGTGGCTGATTGGCACCTGGCCACACCTGGTGTCAATCAGCCAGCTACTATTTAAACCTGCCTTCTCCTCCAGTCATTGCTGGATCATTGTCGTTCCTACCTGTCGTGTCGTTGTTCTTAATACTTGTCGTTGTAGCTCTGTCTACTTTTGTTTCACTCTGCTCATGTCCTAGTTCCTTCGTGTCACAGTAAGTGTTTTTGGTTTCTTGTCCACAGTTAGCCTCTGTGCTATTTTAGTTCATAGCCCAGTTTGTTCTCCGCCTTGTGCGCGCCTTTTGTTACCCTTTTGTTTGTTGTTTTGCCTTAGTGTTTAATTAAATTATGTTTTTTCGTACAATGCCTTCCGCCTTCTCTGCATCTTGGGGTTCGTAACCTACAAACTCTGACAGAGACACTTCAAAATAAAAGTATGCCCACAAACTTAACAAAAAGGCATGAAATTACATTTTAGACCATAGTAACTTAAATATAGCCTTCTTATGAACTTTTATGCATTTTGATTTGAATTCCCTTTTATGAACTTAACTTATTATTCTGTTTTTAGAGAAATAAAACAAATTATATGAATTATTAGTAGCAACAGTTACACTCCCACCAAATCACACAAACCTTAATGTGGGATTTCTTTTAAACATTTTTAACTTCAAAATAAACTTCTTCTGTTCTTATACGTTTACAATGAAATTGCACTCAAGCAAAAAACATGAAACTTAAACTCACTCTGCTTCAAGCAGAACAACCACCTTCTGTACAGGTCTGTCAAGAAACACTGTTTTAGTTGTGGGCTTTCCCCTTTTATCAAATGTGGTTTCACTAACCATCAGTTTTAGTTTCCTCACCCTACCATCTGACCCTGGGTAGACATCGGTGATTCTGGCCAGCTTCCATTCATTGCGTGGTGCCAGGTCGTCTTTCAGAAGGACGATGTCATTAACCTTCAAGTTCCTTCTGTTCTTGTGCCACTTTTGCTTTGATTGTAGATTCAAAAGATATTCCTTTTTCCAACGGGTCCAAAACTCATTGGCCAAATACTGGACTCGACGCCACCTCTTCTTAAGGTACACATCTTCTCTGACGAATTCTCCAGGTGGGGGCAGTATTATTGTTGACTTCATCGTGAGTATATGGTTTGGGGTTAAAGGTTCAGGTCCGGATGGGTCATTTAAGTATTCAGCGGTAAGTGGTCTACTGTTAATGATGGCCATGACCTCATACAGTACTGTTCGTAGTGAGGTACTGTCGAGCCTTTGCGCCGACTGGTCGAGAACAGCCGTAAGAACACTTCTTATAGTTCTAATTTGCCTCTCCCATATGCCGCCCATGTGACTAGCCGCTGGAGGGTTCATAAGAAACTCGCATCCGAGAGCCTTCACTCTTTCTTGATCCATTCCTGTCATGACTTCAGCAAACTCTCTCCTTGCACCAACAAAATTGGTGCCTTGGTCGCATCTTAGCTGACGAACATTTCCTCTTATGGCAATGAATGTTCTTAAAGCATTGATGAACGCATCAGTTGTCATATCATCAACGACTTCAATGTGTATGGCTCTTGAGCATAGACACGTAAGTATGAGACCATATCTTTTCATGTCCTTCCTTCCATCTTTAACATAGATCGGACCGAAGCAGTCTATGCCGGTGTAAGTGAAAGGTGGAGTAGTCTCTGTTCTATCTTTAGGTAAGTCACCCATTCTCTGTTCTTCAGTACTCCTTCTGTACTTTCGACACTTGACACATTTGAAAATGTGTGACGAGACGACACTGCTGCATCCTAGGACCCACCATCCATTGGTTCGCAGTTCGTTCATCGTCATTCCACGTCCTTGATGATGCACCTTCTCGTGGAAGTGCTTAATAAGCAAGGCTGTGATATGGCTGCTCTTTGGGAGTATTGCCGGATGCTTCACGTGTGGGTGCAATGCGGCTTGACTCAAGCGGCCTCCAACTCTTAAGATGCCTTCTTCATCCAAGAATGGATTTAACTTGCACAGCTTACTGTCTTTCGTCTTGAAAACTGCTTTCTTACGTTCCAAGCTCTTTATCTCATCTGAGAATACTTCTGCTTGAACTAGCTTGATGATAGCAAGTTCTGCTTCTTTTCTTTCTTCCAGACTTGTACTTTCATTAGTTCTTTGTTTCACACCTTTGTGTTCTTTTCCACGTCGTTTCAATCTGGCAATTGCTCTTACTACTCTTGACCAATCAGAGAATTTATTCTGGCAATTGCTCTTACTACTCTTGACCAATCAGAGAATTTATTCAGGCGATTCAGCAATGATCTATCTTCTTCTGCCTTGGTGTTACACACGACAGCTTTGCGCAGTTCAGGATCATCTTCCTTGATTTCTCCCACCGTGCACTCTCTTATGGGTAGTTGTGTTTGCATGTTTTTTTTAGAGAAGTCTGATTCAAGGACCTTGATAATGTCCGAGGGAGTAATCTCCTTCATTTTGGTTCGACACACATAGTGTACTTCAGTTTTGAGGTTGAGATAAGGCTCCAAACTTGGTGTCACTTGTCTCACTACAATGCGATGGCTGACTCCGATGGCATCGCCGTAGTCTACATAGGGATTCCGGTGACCAATAATACTCCATCCAGGGTCTGTACGCTGGGCGTAGGGCTGGTTTTCTTTGCCAGACACGACTTCCCTGGGAAGTAAGGCTTGTGAGCAATTGTACCCGATGAGCAAACTTACTCCGCAGTCTTGCAGAGGTGGTATCTTATCTTGGAGATGCTCTAGATGGGACCATGCTTTTGCGGTTTCACCTGTAGGTATATGAGTTCTGTTCGTCGGAATGAACTCACGCGTGTAGACTGGTGGTAAGGCAATCTTCTCACCTGAATAAAAGCCTCTTACTTGCAGGTTGGTTACTCTTTGGGAGCTTACTACTGTAGTTCTTGCAGTCATAGTAGAAAGGTTAAGCTTGACTTGCTCTTTGTCCACTTCCAACGCATCTGCTACTTCACTCAGAACAAAGGTTGTATCACTTTAAGAATCCAACAGAGCATACACAAGGACCTCTTGCGTTGGTTGAGTTGTGGATGACAGCCAGACTGGGATTATTGCAGCCGTTTGTATGTTAGCTTTATGAAGTATTACTCTACATGAAGTAGCATCTTTTGTTCTTTCTTTGTTTTGGGGTGCTTGAGGTCTTTCATTAGGATTTTCTTGACTTGTACTTGGTTCGGCTTTGGGTGGCTTTTGTTCATCTTTGGTTCGCTCCTCATGCAGACAAGTTGGATGCTTCTTTTCGCATGTGTCGCAAACACTCCTATTGCTGCAGTTCTTTGAGCGGTGTCCAGACTGAAGACAACCAAAGCATAAACTTTCAGCTTGGATTAACTTTACTCTGTCCGCCACAGCTTTCTCCATGAACTTCCTGCATTTATGCAATGTATGATGGTTCCTTTTACAGAAAATGCATGTCATGACATTATTTTCCTTGGAGTTTGTAGTCTTTTCATTGAAATTTGTCTGTGTCTTTTCATTAGAACTTGTGTTCAACGTATTTGCTCCAAAGCTTTGTTGTCTTTGGGACCTTGGCTTGTCGGTCTCACTTGATTTCAGTGACTGCATTGAAGTGATAGGGTTGAAGGCGACTTTAGCTTCCCTAGTTAGAAATCTGACAAAATAACTGAAAGAGGGGAATTGTTTTTTCTCTCGTTCCATTTCCATAACCTTTCGATTCCAAGCTGCGATCAGCCAATCTGGTAACTTAGAAAGGATCTTCCTGTTTTCATTACAGTCATTCAGAATCTCCAATGCCTTGATGTTAACCATGGCAGCCTCACAACTGCGGAGAAAATCTGTGAACTCTCGGAGCTCAAGGCTATCCTTAGAACCCATCTTAGGCCACGCTTGGAGCTTGTCTCTGTATGCTTTTGCGATTGTAAATGGGTTTCCGTATCGCTCCTCTAGAATCTCCCATGCAGCAGTATAGGCAGATTCAGTTCCGAGCAGGAAGTAACCATCAAGAGCTTTCTTGGCTTGACCACCTATGTATCTTCGTAGGTAGTATATTTTCTCATTCTCTTGTATATTCTTCTGGTCTATCAAAGTTTGAAAAGATAGTTTCCAGTCACTATATTTCAATGGATCCCCACTGAATATTGGAGGTTCAGGAATTGGGATTCTGTTGGCACTTAAAGCACCTGCTAGCATCTTAACGAGCTCTGCTGTACTGTCATTAGAGGTTTTCTTAACCTTTGTTACGGAAGATCTATGTGTAGACAGATGACTTGGGGGTGCAGATACTTGGTCATCTTCTTCAAATTCATCTCCTAGCACGTCACTCAGCTCTTCTTTGACACTCCCTTGATCATATATCAGCATTCTCGCCTTTGCTGCATTAAGACTTTTCACTGTCTCCAATTTCTTTATCATTCTCCGTTTTTCCTCTAGAGTCCTTTGTAGAGCTACATGCTCTTCTTCTAGTTGAGCTTTTATTTTAGCTTCCTCTTCTTCTTGCTGTAAGCAACGTTTTCTGGCTGCTGCCTCTTGTTTAGCTTCCTCTTCTTCTTGCTGTAAGCGACGTTTTCTGGCTGCTGCCTCTTGTTTAGCTATCTCTTCTTCTTGCTGTAAGCGACGCTTTCTGGCTGATGCCTCTTGTTCAGCTATCTTCTTTCTAGCTTCTTCTTCAAGAAGGTTTAATTCCAATTGTTCTCTTTCTTGCTCTTGTAGCACTTTTAGAACAGCTTGGCTTGCAGCAGCTTCAGCGGCAGCTTCTTGGCGACCCTCAGAAGACTTGGTGCTTCCTTGCACTGGGTAGCCTTTCCAAATAGACATGACATAGCTTTTACAAGTTGAGTCAAATATAGAACCAGCTTCTGGCCATTCTGGCTCTTCTTCTGGAATATTTCCATCCAGACGGCTTGCAGCTACAGAGAGAATAAAAATGGAAGTCTGTGTACACACGTCCACTTTTCGTCGTGTTTCCTGTTCTGGAGTTGAAACTTGGCGTAGCTCTTCATAAGCACTCATGACATCTGCAGAAAGACGTTTGATTTCACCAATAATGGAATTAACTAATGACTCATCCAAAAGCTCTTTTGATGATAATGGTGTCTTAGCAGCTTTAGCCTGAGCTCTCCATCTTCCATAACTGGCGTTGAACTTAAACTGAAGTGCGTTGATTTTCATAATTTGCATTCCTTTACCCCTTTCTGTTAGGGTTCTTGGTCTTGCACCTCTCCTCAGCTCTTGATTTTCCTCTTGCTGCTTTTCCTCTTCAGCACCACTCTCATAAGCCTGTACAGGTGTCAGTAGGACATCTTCCCTGTCCCTGTCACTGTCCCTTACCTGTTCTGTAGGCCCACCTGACTTTGACATTTTTAATCAATTAAATTAAACACACTTTTAAATGTTTTTAGACTGTCCAATATGTATCAACAGAAAATATTAGCATTAGAAGAAATTTTAAATCACCCTTAGATGAACTTGTCCAATGCAAATATCAATAAAATGTAGATACCTTAAATGTAAATACCTTAGAGCTTAAACAAATACAAATCTTAAATTTAACTTTTGAATATCACCTTGCAAAACACTCAAAAGATATGCAGTTTAGATCACTTCAAAATATATGCAATCAAAGGCAATTAGGAAAATATTAAAGACAATAGGAAAGCTTCAATATTAAATTAAATGGCCAATAAACTACTTTCACTTATTTAGCAAAACGCCCTTTTAACTTGGAGTGATATCAAAAAATGAAATGAGAAAAAAGTGTAGTGTCCTTAATCTAGTGTCCTTTAAATGTCTCTTGTATGACAAGGTTCTTTTAACTTAAATTAAATGAGCAGATAAGTCCAGACGTTTACCACACACTCTATAGCAGGGGTCCTCAAGTACAAATCTTGAAGGTCCACAAATGTTTTTTTTTAAACAGGCTGGGTCCGTTTATTGTCGGTCAAGCTTATATAGTAGCAGGAGGTAAGTAGTTTAACATTTTCTTAAAATTAACAAAAATAAAATAAATATCCAATAAAATACATGAAATATTTTCTTTGAAACAAAAATAAATAAGAACTTTGAAAAAATGTGTCCTCTGCATTTGACCCATCCCTTGATCACACCCTGGGAGGTGAGGGGAGCAGTGGGCAGCAGTGGCGCTGCGCCCGGGAATCATTTTTGGTGATTTAACCCCCAATTCCAAGCCTTGATGCTGAGTGCCAAGCAGGGAAGAATGCTGGTATGAGCTTTTAAACATAACCCGTTAACTGCTGCCAATCAAATGGTGAATAAGATACTCTTTAGGGTTCATATGTTTGTAAATCTGACTGTGATGAAGTCAGTGCCTCACCAGCCATCAACCTCACCGCACGTTACTGCTCTGTTGCTATTTGTTGTTGTGTCATAGATTTAACAAAAATCTTGCTTGATGTTTCATATGACTTTTTCAGCCTCGTGATTTCTTTTTTTCTTAGCTCTGAATCATGAGGAAATGTCTCTTCAAATTTGCGGTGCTCTTTCAGATAGTGACGTTTCAGATTTTCACTTTTCACCAGAGCAACAGTACTGTTGCATATTAGACACATTGGTCTGGTACTTGCAATAGGTAGGATGAAAACATATTGCTCTGTCCATTCTTCCTTGAAACGTCGGTTTTCCCTGTCCACCTTTCTTTTACCAGCCTGAGCCAACTTGGAGCATGCCATTGTGATTTGATTCACATTCAGTGACTGACGAGTGAACAGTTAGCGAAGTAGCGATACGAGACAACTGTGTGCCTGCAGCGAAAGGTTCCATGCACCGTGCACTGCACATGTGTATGACCCAGGTGGTAACAGCCTATCAGCGCGTCGTTGTGATCGAGATGACAACCCATACCCCGGAATTAGCCAATCAGAGTGGCGTTCTCTCGCTCTCTCTCTCTCTCTCAGAGAGAGAGAGAGAGAGAGAGAGAGAGAGAGAGGGACGGAGTGAGTGAGACACGAGAAGTGTAAACGAAACGTGGAGATATTTGACTAAAAACAACGAAGAACGTTGACTTGCGCTAGCGATAACTTACAGATGAATACAATTATTATATTTTTTATAATAATTATAATTATAATAATAAAAATAAAAATAAATAAAAACTTTTATTTTTATTTTTATTTTTTTTACTATAATTCGTGCTGGGTCCGGACGGACACGTCGCTGGGTCCGGACATGGACCGCGGTCCGCCTGTTGAGGATCCCTGCTCTATAGTATCTTCATACATTTCAGTCTCTTCTTAATCACTTGTGAAGTGTCCAGTGTTCCTTATTGGCTTCTTAACAGCCCACTGAAAACGCTGTGATTACCTGTTTCTTCTTTTTGAGTGTGTGTGCGCGAGGGGGAAAAGGGAAGGGGGATGGGCTCTTCTACTCCGTGCTGATGGCTGCTCTGCCCATGTTCTTTTATGTTGCCGACAGTCTCAGCGTTGTCCACTGCGTCGTTGAACAGTGCGAGTTTTCACTGTAACTCCCTCCAAATAGCACAGACACAATGGCTTTCTTGAACTGATTTATTTGAAGGCTTCCTTTCCCTTCAAATTCACCGTGAAAACTGAAATAAAATAAAGCACGTTATAAACGTAAAAATAACAACATGCACAGCATGTGGATCGAACATTTTACCGAAGTAAATACAAATAGAAATGACAAACAAATACCTCGTTGGCCTGCATGCTTCTTTTAGGAGGAAATTGTGATCTTCAGGCTCTTATAGCCCAAACGCTTGAAGTCCTTGTGACACTTTTTAGTCTTTGGGACAGTCAGTCTCTCTCTTTCTGCCTTCACATGGCATCAAAAATGTCTACTCATACCCGGAAGTAGCTTCCTTACATCAGACGACAGACCAAACGAGACACTTCAAAATAAAAGTATGCCCACAAACTTAACAAAAAGGCATGAAATTACATTTTAGACCATAGTAACTTAAATATAGCCTTCTTATGAACTTTTATGCATTTTGATTTGAATTCCCTTTTATGAACTTAACTTATTATTCTGTTTTTAGAGAAATAAAACAAATTATATGAATTATTAGTAGCAACAGTTACAATAACCATAAATCATTATCATAATTAAAGATAAAAGTATTTTTTTATTTACTTTCCCTAAGTATCTAATATTATTCATATTCTCTTCATGTCATATTATGCTCCTTCCAGTGCTGTTGTTTTTAGGTTAAAAGTCCCATTTAACAGCTACTTTTCATCCTAATTATATTTTCTCAGAAACCTTATTGTTGGGTTTTGCATTGTGATTTAGGGAAGACACACTGCATTAAATCTGTAGCAACATTTCTAGGTTATATTGTATGCAGACTGTTACAATATATGGTAGTCTATTTCACCATGGAATATGTTTGAGTACAATTATATGTAATTATATAAACAGTGTGAAGTAAAAGAATGGTGACGGTTAAATTAAGTACATTAAATTCACGAACGTAACACATTTACATTTGCACTAGTCAACATGTCCTAAAAAGCAGTAGGAAGAACATACTACTGCTACAGTCTAAACCAGGGGTGTCAAACTCAAATACAGAGTGGGCCAAAATTTAAAACTGAACAAAGCCGTGGGCCAAGGATGAACAAATTAACCTTTTAATAGGGACCCAAACAAGTTTTGCATTGAATATTGAACAAGCAAGGCTTATATAACTTTATAGTGACATGCAAAATCGAGTTTCAAATAATAATAATAATAATTAAAAAGTATCAATGGCATATCAAATACAATTTAAATAAAAATGTAATGCCTCTTTTCTATTTGCAGCCTTCTGAGGTAAATATCAACATTAACTTTTTCCACAGGCTAATAAATTATAAAATAAAATAACAATGAATAAACCAACCATTCAGGACTTTAAACTGCTCAGTTTGCAACACACTGATCTAATCTGATATGCCCAAGCCAGATACCTGGCATATTTTCTTGGATGCTAGTTCATTAATGTCGGGGCTCAGGCTTTGAGCTGAGGCAACCTTCATTATCGAACAAAGTTGTTCATCAGTCATTATACCTCGTAGTCCACCCGGACCACAGTCTTGGGGGCGTGCTTTAAAGGCACTGTGTTTATCGTCCTCCACGAGCTGTCGTCACGTCTGCTTTTCATCCATTCCAACAACATGCCGGCCAGATCACAAAATATGTGCGACTTCAGCACGCACACACACGTAAATGCAATGCATACTTGGCCAACAGCGATACAGGTTACACTGACGGTGCCCGTATAAATAACTTTAACACTGTTAGAAATACAAACCCTGTTTCCATATGAGTTGTTAAATTGTGTTAGATGTAAATATAAACAGAATATAATGATTTGCAAATCATTTTCAACCCATATTCAGTTGAATATGCTACAAAGACAACATATTTGATGTTCAAACTGATAAACATTTTATTTTTTTGCAAATAATCATTAACTTTAGAATTTGATTGTTGCGTTGCTGGCGAGGAGGCATGATTATGCCGATTGTTTTTCCGGTGAGGACAGCAGGAACTCCAGAGACAGCGTGCAGGTAGGACAAATGATTTATTTGTATAAATCATACACAAAAATAGAAACGAACAAAACAAGCGAACACAAGGAGAGCGTGCCTAGCACAAGGAAAGCTAACGGAATAGCACACACAGGGAAGGCATAAGGCAACGCTTATCTTACGGACACAAGGAATAAACGTGACAGTTGCGTAAAGCAAACAAAAGCACCAGGCTGAGTGACGGGAAAAAGCAGGACTAAATAGCTCTCTGATTAGTGCCCGGGAACAGGTGTGAGTCCCGAACACTAATCAGATGCAGGCGAAAACAATCAGTAACCATGACAACACAAAACAGGAGTGCTGAAACATAACTTATATCACAAGTGACTCAAAACCCAAAATAAACTATGATCCAACATCAGATCATAACAGTACCCCCCTCCTATGGGACAGATTCCAGATGTCCCCAAAACAATAAACCCCAGACCAAGTCCAAATTCACGGGTGGGCGGAGGGGAGACTTGGTGGAGGGTCGCCCGGCCAAATGTCCCCGAATCCACCGGGGACGAGTCAGGTGGCGGCGGCGAGTGGAACGGCGCTGCAGCAGGCGAAGCGGTCTACCACGGAACGACCACATTAGCGGCCGCCGAGAAGGCGGGCGTGAGTGGCGCCAGAACCTCAGCAGCAAAGAAGTTCTACACCCAAGTCCCTGGCTTCGCTGCTCTTGATGCAAAAAGCGTCCTTGTACTGGCCACAGAGGGCGCCTTGTGCGGGCACCTGATGGCTGCCAGTGCGGCCGGCCAGCCGGTGGCGACGACGCAGGAGATGAGGGCGGTGTCGTGGGACGGCCCGCCGGAGACCAGGAAGACGGAGTAACCTCTGGAGCTTGAGCGGCAGGCGAAGGAGGCTCCCGCGGTACTGCCAGCCGTGGAGCCGGAACTGACGTGGGAACCAGTCGAGGAGCAGGAACTGGCATGGGTGCCAGTCGCGGAGCAGGAACTGGAACTGGTGCCAGTCGCGGAGCAGGAACTGGAACTGGTGCCACACGAGGAGCAGGAACTGGAGCCACACGAGGAGCAGGAACTGGAGCCACACGAGGAGCAGGAACTGGAACCACACGAGGAGCAGGAACTGGAACTGGTGCCACACGAGGAGCAGGAACTGGAACCACACGAGGAGCAGGAACTGGAGCCACACGAGGAGCAGGAACTGGAGCCACACGAGGAGCAGGAACTGGAACTGGAGCCACACGAGGAGCAGGAACTGGAACTGGAGTCACACGAGGAGCAGGAACTGGAGCCACACGAAGAGTAGGAACTGGAACTGGAGCCACACGAGAAGCAGGAACTGGAACCACACGAGGAGCAGGAACTGGTGCCAGCCGAGGAGCAGGAACTGGTGGCGAAGCTTGGCCTGGTGCAGGTACAGGCGGCGAAGCTTGGCGTGGTGCAGGTACAGGCGGCGAAGCTTGGCGTGGTGCAGGTACAGGCGGCGAAGCTTGGCGTGGTGCAGATACAGGCGGCGAAGCTTGGCGTGGTGCAGATACAGGCAGCAAAGCTTGGCGTGGTGCAGGTACTGAAGATGGTGGTGTTTGCAAGCCCACCGGAGATGATGGTGGCGTTTGCAAGCCCACCGGAGATGATGGTGGCGTTTGCAAGCCCACCGGAGATGATGATAGCGTTTGCAAGCCCACCGGAGATGATGATGGCGTTTGCAAGCCCACCGGAGATGATGATGGCGTTTGCAAGCCCACCGGAGATGATGATGGCGTTTGCAAGCCCACCGGAGATGATGATGGCGTTTGCAAGTCCACCGGAGATGATGATGGCGTTTGCAAGCCCACCGGAGATGATGATGGCGTTTGCAAGCCCACCGGAGAGGATGATGGCGTTTGCAAGCCCACCGGAGAGGATGATGGCGTTTGCAAGCCCACCGGAGATGATGATGGCGTTTGAAAGCCCACCGGAGATGATGGTGGCGTCTGCAAGCTCACCCAGGCTGAGGTTAGCCATGAGCATGGCGGAGGTGGTCTAGCTGGGGGTTGCGGCTTGGCATGCCGAAGGACTGGTGGTGGTGGTCGGGCAGGAGGTAGCCTCCTGGCTGGGTGCAACTGTGCCATCTCATCGGCACAGCTCCTAGCACTACCCCCTCCCTCCCCAGGAAGCGGATGCCAGACGCAACACAAATTGTACGGAACAGTCTCAAAGGGTGGGAGGTGGGTAGACTCCTCCTCCTCTCTAAATAGTCCAAACCGTTCATCTCTCCTTCTAACAGGAGAGTGACGAGGAGACAGGGAAGACAAAGTCTGTGACGTGGGCGGGGCTATGGTCCATAGGGGCGGAGTCAGAGTCACTGGGGGCGGAGGTGACTGAAAAAAATTGTCCCGGTAGTCTGCTGTAGCAGACTGAGTGTCCCCAGCGGGAGGCAAACAGAACGACTCAGGAGAAAAACACAATTCATGCCCTCTGACGTCATTACCAAATGCCGGTGGCGTGACGACATCCGAGGGGGACGGCGCAGTGGTGTCCTCGACGCGGTTCTCCATCTGGCTTTTAGCCCAGTCTGTGAACTGTTTGGCGAAGTGATGGATCGGGTTGCCATACATCGGCGAAGTCGACACGGGTTGTGGCGTGCTGTGTTCCGGAGGGGAGGCTGGCGGGATGCGCGCATCCTGGCTGCGAGCCGCAGCCCTTCTGGATGGCCTGCGTCCGCGCCGACGCTTCCGGAAAGGCGGCGCTGCAATTTCCTCGATCCCCTCGGGGGAACCGCGGAGCGTCAGTGCCTCCAAGGCTTCCAGCATCCACATGTCGTCGAGTTCCTCGGGGGAATAGCGGACATCAGACATACCTTCGCCCCACACGTCGTAGCCGGAAAAACGGTGTGCTGGTGCTTTTCTGTTGCGTTGCTGGCGAGGAGGCATGATTATGCCGATTGTTTTTCCGGTGAGGACAGCAGGAACTCCAGAGACAGCGTGCAGGTAGGACAAATGATTTATTTGTATAAATCATACACAAAAATAGAAACGAACAAAACAAGCGAACACAAGGAGAGCGTGCCTAGCACAAGGAAAGCTAACGGAATAGCACACACAGGGAAGGCATAAGGCAACGCTTATCTTACGGACACAAGGAATAAACGTGACAGTTGCGTAAAGCAAACAAAAGCACCAGGCTGAGTGACGGGAAAAAGCAGGACTAAATAGCTCTCTGATTAGTGCCCGGGAACAGGTGTGAGTCCCGAACACTAATCAGATGCAGGCGAAAACAATCAGTAACCATGACAACACAAAACAGGAGTGCTGAAACATAACTTATATCACAAGTGACTCAAAACCCAAAATAAACTATGATCCAACATCAGATCATAACATTGATGCCAGCAACATGTGACAAAGAAGTTGGGAAAGGTGGCAATAAATACTAATAAAGTTGAGGAATACTCATCAAACACTTATTTGGAACATCCCACAGGTGAACAGGCAAATTGGGAACAGGTGGGTGCCATGATTGGGTATAAAAGTAGATTCCATGAAATGCTCAGTCATTCACAAACAAGGATGGGGCGAGGGTCACCACTTTGTCAACAAATGTGTGAGCAAATTGTTGAACAGTTTAAGAAAAACCTTTCTCAACCAGCTATTGCAAGGAATTTAGGGATTTCACCATCTACGGTCCGTAATATCATCAAAGGGTTCAGAGAATCTGGAGAAATTACTGCACGTAAGCAGCTAAGCCGTGACCTTCGATCCCTCAGGCTGTACTGCATCAACAAGCGACGTCAGTGTGTAAAGGATATCACCACATGGGCTCAGGAACACTTCAGAAACCCACTGTCAGTAACTACAGTTGGTCGCTACATCTGTAAGTGCAAGTTAAAACTCCCCTATGCAAGGCGAAAACCGTTTATCAACAACAACCAGAAACGGCGCCGGCTTTGCTGGGCCTGAGTTCATCTAAGATGAACTGATACAAAGTGGAAAAGTGTTCTGTGGTCTGACGAGTCCACATTTCAAATTGTTTTTGGAAACTGTGGACGTCGTGTCCTCCGGACCAAAGAGGAAAAGAATCATCCGGTTTGTTATAGGCGCAAAGTTGAAAAGGCAGCATCTGTGATGGTATGGGGGTGTATTAGTGCCCAAGACATGGGTAACTTACACATCTGTGAAGGCGCCATTAATGCTGAAAGGTACATACAGGTTTTGGAGCAACATATGTTGCCATCCAAGCAACGTTACCATGGACGCCCCTGCTTATTTCAGCAAGACAATGCCAAGCCACGTGTTACATCAACGTGGCTTCATAGTAAAAGAGTGCGGGTACTAGACTAGCCTGCCTGTAGTCCAGACCTGTCTCCCATTGAAAATGTGTGGCGCATAATGAAGCCTAAAATACCACAATGGAGACCCCCGGACTGTTGAACAACTTAAGCTGTACATCAAGCAAGAATGGGAAAGAATTCCACCTGAGAAGCTTAAAAAATGTGTCTCCTCAGTTCCCAAACGTTTACTGAGTGTTGTTAAAAGGAAAGGCCATGTAACACACTGGTGAACATGCCCTTTCCCAACTAGTTTGGCACATGTTGCAGCCATGAAATTCTAAGTTAATGATTATTTGCAAAAAAAAATAAAGTTGATGAGTTTGAGCATCAAATATGTTGTCTTTGTATTGCATTCAATTGAATATGGGTTGAAAAGGATTTGCAAATCATTGTATTCCGTTTATATTTACATCTAACACAATTTCCCAACTCATATGGAAACGGGGTTTGTATGCGCCACACTGTGAATCCACACCAAACAAGAATGACAAACACATTTCGGGAGAATATCCGCACCGTAACACAACATAAACACAACAAAACAAATACCCAGAATCCCATGCAGCCCTATTTCTTCCGGGCTGCAATATACACACCTGATACCACCAAACAACCCCCCCCCCCCCCTTTGGACTTGACTCGGGACTTGCCTGTCATGATTTGGGACTTGACTCGAGACTTGAGGGCAAAGACTTGAGACTTACTTGTGACTTGCAAAACAATGACTTGGTCCCACCTCTGACAAACACTAACCACTATACCTTGATAAGGTTGCAAACTCCCACTGTTTTCACAACATAAAACGGGATCGTTTTATTGTAATGTTAAAAAGGAGAAAAACAAGTTCTACATAATGCGCGCTCAGGAATAACGCAATCGGGTTTTTAATGGACCCCAACGACCGCGTTATATTGAACTTTGAGTGTATTACTATAATTGTATAGTTAAACACTATAATCTTTGCAGCTCTACCCTCGAGAGCAGTAACTTTGCTTCTTGCAGCACTAGTGCATTCGTATCTTTAATTTCAGAAGCTTTAGGCCATAAATTCAGCAGCTGCTTTTCTACATGCTTCTTAATAAGCTCAAAAAGTATCGTCATTGTGGCTTGAAATGGGGAAGGTGGTGTTTGGAAGCAAATTATCTTACTCGCTGACTCTGTGGACTAATGACTTCCCACTTACTTCTATTAAGAGAGCAGAATGCAAACCAAGAGGTTCCAAATTATATTTTCGGTTTAAGCTAGGTCACAGGCTGTGATGCAACTTCAGAGCATCCGGGACAAGCAGAAGACTGAAATGTATGAATGTCTACCCATTCCCCAGCGGGAGCTTATCAGTGAACAATGGCGTGATGCAACTTTGAGTAAACTGTCTTGACCAAACTATGATGCATATTCACACATCAAAGCTGAAAACATTATTTAGGGCTTTGAAAACCGACCATATAGAAAATCTGACACAATTTTATGGATTTGATCACAATTATTTTTGTCAATTTGCTTTTGACGGAGAAGGCTTCCTAATTATTTGGGAGAACAGATGAAGTAAGCAAGTACAACAATATACAACGTTCTTAGTCCCCCCCCCCAAAAAAAAAACACCACCAATTTTACATATAATATGCCTTTTTGATAAGAACATTGTACTTCTAGTTAACAAATATTGTATCAAAAAATACAATAGAATGTACTATAAACAACTAAATAATGTAAAAATATTGTACAGCATTTGCCTGAGTGAGGGGACTTATACTATAGTGCCTGTTTCTCCGTCAAACACACCATCAGCAGCGTCTCCATATTTTCATTGATATTAAGCCGCCCCTACTATACAATTCAGGCTTCAAATAATCTTTATTGTCAAATGTTGCATACAAAATCAATATATAGTTTTTCTCTCACCCTGTACACGGGAGCAAATTTCCAAGCTCCCGGAGATAGATCGAAAAAAATATGGAATAATAAAACAGAAAAAAAACATTATACAGTATACATATACTTGTTTATATTGACAAATGTCATCTTTATGACTGCAATATTGTAAATTAAGCACAGTTACCTGTGCTATTGTGTGCTCAGCAGTGTCAATTTAGTTGACTAAAAATGTTCATCTTCGTTATCGTCAACAGCCTATTTTCCACTGACTAAAATAGGACAATAACAAGTCAAAACAATGATACTTATTTTTGTGTTTAGGTGGATGGGTTGAGTTAGGAATCGATTAATTCACAGTAGTATGCCGTAGTGGGGCGGGGGTAAATCACAACTGGGATCCAATCAGAACTAAAATTAAGAAGACATGGTGTTAGGAAACAAGACTATATTATATGGATGAAATGATAAACGGTAATAATGATGACGGCGATAACACTCCCGACGGTTAGTATTACCCTTTGGAATTAAAATTGGATAACTGCATTTTTTAAACTCATCGGCCTCGGCTGACTTACTGGTGCCAGCTCGCTAGCTTAAATATTAACATAAAAAAAAGAGACATACGTCTTTCCCCGTTAAAAACAACATACCCCAATCTAAACTTCTATAAACACATTACTGTCTGAGCAACTAAGATATTAATTGTGCACATTGAACCTACAAGCTGTGCTCTCTCAGCACGGAATTATGGTGATCGGTCTTTCCTCAGGAAAAGAGACAATGTGTTTTAATGTTGCCTTCATGTACCACTGAACAGAGTAGGACAAAACAACGCTCGCCAGAAGTGATACATAATTACAATAGATTTACACACTTTTCATTTAAATAACTCCTAAAGTGCTACTGTACAAACACATATTTACAGTATAGCAATATAAACTTTGCATTTAAAACATTAAGACTAAAACACTTCAGAAATGCAAAATAGTGTTTTTTCTAACACTGTGTATTTATTTTAGTTCTGTTTAAAAAGCTTTTTGAGCACATTCCACAATAACAATGAAAACCGTGATCATTTTGGTCACAATAACTGTGATTCTCATATCGTTTCATCCCTATTCTGTATTGTTACACACATCATTACAAGATGTCTTCGACCCCTGGAAGATAAAGACATATGGACACATTTTACCTTTGCAAGGTAGACAACAAGACACGTTGTAAACCATGTGGCTTCATTTTCTCTGGTAAAAATTCAACCAACTTGAAGCATAATTAGCAGGTTAATCATCAGGACATCTAGGCAATATGTCCAAATGACTCACACTATCCTGAATTACTGTTAATATTAAATGATAAATGATAAATGATAAATGGGTTGTACTTGTATAGCGCTTTTCTACCTTCAAGGTACTCAAAGCGCTTTGACACTACTTCCACATTTACCCATTCACACACACATTCACACACACTGATGGAGGGAGCTGCCATGCAAGGCGCTAACCAGCACCCATCAGGAGCAAGGGTGAAGTGTCTTGCTCAGGACACAACGGACATGACGAGGTTGGTACTAGGTGGGGATTGAACCAGGGACCCTCGGGTCGCGCACGGCCACTCTTCCACTGCGCCACGCCGTCCCTAATATAAAAGACAGTAGAGAAGGAGCAAGACTGCTTACTTTACAACAACACACAATAAGGTTTCATGTAAAATGCACCTTATTGAAATATTTATGGGGTGCAGGTGTTTTTGTGAATTTAATTTTTGAGATGCTCTGCAATAATAAATTATAAAAAAGCTTTCAAGACAAATTTTAAAGATGCATTGTCCGCTATAAGTTAAATTTTAGTCGACAAAATTTACTGTCATTTTAGTCGACGAAAATGTTGAGGAATTTCGTCGACTAAAACTGGACTAAAAATACATTAATTAATTTAGATCACTAAAATATATTTTAGTCAAAAGACTAAAACTAAATTGTTATCAGCTGTCAAAAATGAAAACAATGGAAAACTCAGGGAACACATTATGTCAGCCAGTGGAAGGCTGGAAAGATGACAGAGACAAAGATGGAGGCATGTTCACGCTGTACAAACTGGAGGAACTAGACAGGAGTCGTTTATACAGACATTAACTGTTAATAGGGATAAATCTAAATTTGAAATGGACTCAGGCTGTGGGGTAGTGGTAGTTGTAAATAGCAGCAAATTTTGTTCATGAGAAAAAGGCAGTTCTGTCATGTTACGTTATTTTTGTGCCTTTATTTTGAAGAGCCCACTCTTATTCTGTTACTTTCTTTATTGCTGGTGCTTGACTTCCTGCTGGCGTTCCGTCTGACTTCAACAGCATACTCATGTTACTCCAGGATTGGTAAAACATGCTGACAAAGATATATTTCTCATATTCTGTGTGAGGTTATTTTATTGTGCCTCGTGTTTGTGTTGTTTATATGTCACATTTAAGGAGAGTCACTACGAGCTGTGTGTGGAAGCTAGGCTAACTAGCTGAGCAAACTTAGCGCCCCTGGAAGCCAAAGGAGGTGGGAAGAGACTAATGGTTTATTTATTGTAAAACAAGTGGTTCATTTCATTTAAAACAAACGGGAGAATTTCATTATTTTTATTTAAATAAGAGCTGTAACTTGTAATTAAGCTTAATTCATGTATAAATTCATTATTTAAGTTTACTAAAAAGATTTGTTTATAAGTTTAAAAATGTAAACATGATTTATGTATTGTTTGTGGAAATATGGTACGATGGCATTTGTATTTTCTGTCCATCTTCATAGTTTTCACGGTGTCAAAATTGTGAGGAGAAAAGGAGGAGAGAATTAAAGTTGCACCAGTCGAAGCTCTCTGCATCTTGTGTCATTAATCCAAGTGGGCCGCTAGAGTAGTGAATTACTCAGTGTACAAAACCTTAAGGGGGAATGGGGTAAAATGAGGTTGAAGACATGCACAAGACATAAAGTTGAGTTGTTGGAAGCAGCAGTGGTTAAAGTACAGCATAATCAGCTAGTAGAAAACTTACCGCCGGTAGTGGTGGGAAGTTGAGGCCTTAGTCTCCCCTGGTAGGCAGGCACTGGGAAGGCGTGGCGAAGTTGGTAGAGTGGCCGTGCCAGCAATCAGATGGTTGCTTGTTACTGGGGTTCAATCCCCACCTTCTACCATCCTAGTCATGTCCGTTGTGTCTTTGGGCAAGACACTTCACCCCTTGCTCCTGATGGCTCCTGGTTAGCACCTTGCATGGCGGCTCCCGCCATCAGTGTGTGAATGTGTGTGTGAATGGGTGAATGTGGAAATACTGTCAAATCGCTTTGAGTACCTTGAAGGTAGAAAAGCGCTATACAAGTATAACCCATTTATCATTTATTTACTGGATTAGGGGGATAGGTTTACAGTGGAGACCAGAAACCTAGATCCACCATGTTCAGACACTCCAGATAAGACACAGATACCCCAGGGCAAGGAACATACTTTTGGGGAGGTACTGGTAGAGTTTGGGAAGGTTTTCAAAGACAATCTAGGCCTAGGGAGATTCAGGTCTAGACAGGAGTCGTTTATACAGACATTAACTGTTAATAGGGATAAACCTAAATTTGAAATGGACTCAGGTTGTGGGGTAGTGGTAGTGAATTACTCAGTGTACACAACCTTAAGGGGGAATGGGGTAAAATGAGGTTGAAGACATGCACAAGACATAAAGTTGAGTTGATGGAAGCATTAGTGGTTAAAGTACAGCATAATCAGCTAGTAGAAAACTTACCGCTGGTAGTGGTTGGCAGGTTGAGGCCTTAGTCTCCCCTGGTAGGCAGGTACTGGATTAGGGGGATAGGTTTACAGTGGAGACCAGAAACCTAGATCCACCATGTTCAGACAGAGACTCCAGATAAGACACAGATACCCCAGGGTAAGGAACATACTTTTGGGGAGGTACTGGTAGTTTGGGGAGGTTTTCAAAGACAATCTAGGCCTAGGGAGATTCAGAGGCTCCCCCAGCAAAAATATACGTAGACAAGGAAGCAGCTCCTAGTTTTTTTAAAGCCAGACACATTCCGTACACAATGAGTAGAAGAGTTGAAGCCAAACTACACCGGCTCCTTGCCGAGGAGATCATTGAACCAGTGAAATATGCTGAGTGGGCAGCACCGGTGGTCCCTGTGTTGAAGCCAGATTGCACAGCAAGGCTATGCGTAGACAACAAACTGACTGTGAACCAGATCTCAAAACTGGATACCCAATTCCCAGGATTGAGGACACATATGCCGTTCTGTCAGGAGGACATACATTTACAAAGTTAGATCTTAGGCCATGTCTACACAAACACAGATACTTAATAAATGCATACTTATATCTGCGTTTAGGCCTCTTGGCCACACGCAGACGCATAGTTTTGTCTTTAGAAACGCAGACTTTTACAAACGCTGGCCAAAGTGTAGAGATCCAAAACTCTCTGCTGACCATATGCGTGTACACTGCACAAACGGAGACTTGTGATGACATCTCGGTTGTGCACTGTCATTCCCAAGTTCAATACACTGCCTTGCTGGCTTTAAACACACTATAAGAGGACTTACTGTATGTTTGAACCTAAGCATGCTGCTATTTTCACTCAACATGAATTAAAAAGACACATCAAAATGGGCTTTGCGACACTCCCGCCGGCGCTAATGACAGTCAGCTGTTTTGGATGCAATCGCTGTGGAACCTCCACCTGATGGAATGACTTTGACAAGCAAGACTTTTTGCTCTGTGTCATAAGAAAGGTGCAACATTATCTTATGTTTTTAGTCTTTATTAAACGACAAATCATGACGTTAACTTACATGTCTTGCTTCCATTTTTGTAGATGGAGCCAGGCGCGACCGTGCACGTGCGTAAAAAGCAACCAAGCAACTAAAAATAGACAATGTAGCGTCCTCCTTGTAGTGTGTACTAATGTTAAAGACAATATACACTTCATTATCCATGAATAAATGCTTTATAATTCCAAGAGTGTTTTTCAGCGATAGACGCACGTCCGTGCACTTTATATAGATACTTAAACATGCTAAATGGTTTCCTTGGCTCAATAGTGTAGCTGATTTGAGAAATAATGTACACTCCACTGCACATGTAATACATCACCATGTTGCTGAACATGTTATAATTCTATGAGTGTTGGGTTTCAGCAGCACAGGCGTGCATTCACTCTTGTTCCCAGGATTCTGTGTATGTGCAGGCAGGTTTTAAAGATAATGTAAATGTCATTGTACGTCTAGTATATCAAAATAAACATAATAGGAGGTGTGATGCCACCAAGTCAGCTATTGCTGCTTTTTTCAGGCTTCTGATTGGACAAAATTTGCATGACAGCAGGTGTATGTGTTTGTGTGTAGACATAGACAGTTTTGAAACTACACTTGTATGGATGGACATTGTTTTAACCCCAAATATGTGTTTTTAAAAAACATGGCCTGAATCACCACTACCGCAAATCCCATTGGATAAGGAAGCAAAAAAGTATGTAACTATAAACACTAGAGATGTCCGATAATATCGACCTGTCGATATTATCGGTCGATACATGCTTTAAAATGTAATATCAGAAATTATCGGTATCGGTTTCAAAAAGTAAAATTAATGACTTTTTAAAACGCCGCTGTACGGAGCGGTACACGGACGTAGGGAGAAGAAAAGAGCAGTCGCGTCTCCCAGTCAGCAGCCCCTCCCCTTCCCCCTCTCCCACACACAACACAGGAGTTGCAGCAGGACTGCAACATGAGAGGTTTACCGGCGACGATTGATGACCTCATCAAACCGCCGCGAGCGAAGCATAACAACGACAAGAGTGTGTTGTTGCCGGTGCTGTAGCCGTGGCTAACAAGCGAGCTCGCTCGGTGACTGACTAACGACACCATGTCTATGGTTTGGGATTATTTTAAAGTGTGTCTGACGGATAAAAAACTGGCAATTTGCAATGACTGCAAAAAGTTGGTTATGCGAGGAGGAACCAAGACGTCTTCCTTTATTACGACCAATTTGATCTACCACCTCTTCAAGAATCATAAGGAGATACACGATGAATACAAGCGGAAGATGGATGAAAAGCAAACACCGAAAAAAAGTAGTACCACACAGTTGTCGCTTAAAGACTCCGTAAAGAAAAAACAAAAATACAACAAAAACCACCCCAAGGCGAAAGCCCACGTTGTGGTCAGGGACAACGCATGCAGTATGACAAAAGCTACGGTGGCTAGTCTGCCCTGCATGGCGCACACTTTGCAGCTTGCAGTGAACAGAGGTGCCCTGTCTCAACGCAGCATTTCAGAAGCTCTGGCTGACTGGTAGGCCACTTTAAGCACTCACCACTAGCTTGCAGCACATTTGTGTTACTCATACAAATACGTTAAAGCAGGGCAGATTGAGCCCAGTTTATACTGTTATACAGTATGCCAGGCAGTCTTGCACTAAATGAGGACTATGTTATTGTTTACTTTATTACTCTAGTATACTCTTGACTCAAGCTGTGTGCCTTCATTGTTTTTGTAGCTGTTGTTTTGAGGCATGTTAAAAAAAATAATGCACTTTGTGAAAGTCAAAGTATAGTATTTCCCATAGTTGTAGTGAGTATCAGGATTACCTCAGGGAGAGCATGTCCCAAATTCCAAGCTGCTGTTTTGAGGCATGTTAAAAAAAATAATGCACTTTGTGACTTCAATAATAAATATTGCAGTGCCATGTTGGCACTTAGTTCCATATCTTGAGTTGATTTATTTTGGAAAACCTTGTTACATTGTTTAATGCATCCAGCGGGGCATCACAACAGAATTAGGCATAATAATGTGTTAATTCCACGACTGTATATATTGGTATCGGTTGATATCGGAATCGGTAATTAAGAGTTGGACAATATCGGAATATCGGATATCGGCAAAAAAGCCATTATCGGACATCTCTAATACACAAACATAAGGGTTCGTTTGCATACAGACTGCGGCCCTTTAGTGTTTAATCATGTCTGGCTATTTTCTAACAGACCATGGAGAGACTAATGTGGCCATATTCTTGGATGACATACTGCTGACAGGAAAAGATGACAAAGAGCACCTGCAGACTATGACCATGGTGCTGAAACGACTACAGGAAGCTGGTCTAAGAATCAAGAGGACCAAGTGTGTGTTCATGAGTGGGGAAGTGATATTTTTGGGTCACAAAGTGGATGCAACAGGTTTGGACTCAGTGCATGAGAAGGTAAAAGCGATCAGAGACCCCACCAACAAATGTGTCAGAGTTGAAGACATATCTGGGACTGCTAAACTACTACAACAAGTTATTACCGAATTTGTCTACTGTCCTGACTCCAGTGCACAAACTACTACAGACGTACAAGAAGCAGCTTTTAAAAAATCAAAAGAACTCATTCAGTCAGTTCAGGTGCTTGTGCATTATGATCCATACAAGGACATTGTGCTATCATGTGACACATCACCATATGGGGTAGGTGCTGTACTGTCACAGCACATGCCAGATGGAACAGAGAAACCCATAGGTTTTACAGCAGATGCAGCAGAGAAAAACTACTCAGAACTAGATAAGGAAGGATTGCGGTGATTCTGGGAATACAAAGCTTCCACAAGTACATCTATGGATGGGGGTTCATTATAGTGACAGACCACAAGCCCTTGTTGTCACTTTTTAATGAGTTGAAAGCAGTGCCAAAAATGGCACCGCCCATGATCCAATGGTGGGCTGTTACACCAAGAGCCTATGAATATACAATAGTGTATAAAGAGGGGAATCACCACAGCAATGCAGACGCTCTCAGTCACCTTCTTTTGCCAGATAAACCTGAAGTGGAGACATCAGAAGAGAGGGTTCTCATGCTGGAGAACTCAGACATCACACTGGTGACAGATGTTCAAGTAAAAGCATGGACAGACAAAGATTCTGTACCATAGAGAGTGCGGGAAATGGTTCACAACGGCTGGTCAGTAGAAGAAAAAGGAGAGGAGTTTGGCCCTTATAAGGTGAGTGATGTGGGGGTCGAGAGGAGTTGTGCCAAAACCAACTTCATCAATGCCACCCAGGAGTATCCAGAATGAAAGCATTGGCCAGGAGCTATGTATGGTGGCCAAAGCTGGACTAATATATTGAGAATACTGTAAAATCCTGCACAACATGTCAGGAGCATCGCAACATTCCGGCACCAGCCTCATTTCACCCCTGGGATTGGCCCACCAAGCCCTGGAGTTGTATCCATATGGATTATGTCTGACATTTAATAGGGAAAATGTGTTTTGACGTCAAAGATGCACATTCAAAATAGATAGACCTGTACCGAGTGAACTCTGATACTTCAGCCACCACAATCGAGTGTCTGCGTACCAGTTTCAGTAACCATTGGCAGCCTGAATTGTTGGTATCTGATAATTTCACTTATTTCATCAGCAAAGAGTTCAAAGCTTTACCACCTAAACTACCCTAACATGCCTCCAGTAATGGGTTGGCAGAGAGAGGAGTACAGACATTTAAGAGAATTATGAAGAATGTCCAGAAGGCACACTGACAGTTCAAAGTAGCCAGAGTGTTATTCAGAGTGACACCTCACACGACAACGAGCCTATCACCAGCCAAAGTGCTTCTAGGGAAGAAGTCACGATGGACTTTGGATTCTATCCATCCGGACCTGAACAATAAAGTGCAGAAAAAATAAAAAAGGCAAATAAAAGATCACAACAAGAGGGCAAAAGAACACTGGTTTAAAATCTGAGATTCAGTGCTGACCCAGAACTTCAGTTTTGGACCCGAGTGGATTCCAGGAATGATTGAGTCTGTTACAGGATCGGTGTCACACAAGATGATGCTGGGTGGAAGAACAGTAAAAAGACATGTGGATCAGATTCATGGTCACCACCAGAGATGAGGAGGTGGCCATTATTATGGTGAAAGAAACTGATTATAGTCCATGGACGCTTGGCAGCATAAATTAACCTGTTCCTATTGAATAGGACCCTCTCAGCGCAGTTAATGCAAGGCTGGGCAATCTTAATTAGAAAGAAGAAATTACATCACGATAGTATCAGCCTGTCTCTGCCCAACATGGAAAGCATGACCAAGCCTTAATTGGGAACTTCATTTTTTTTTTTGAATTCTGCCTATTGTTCACAGATCTTTATTTTTATTTTTTTCTATGCATTCTAACTTGTATATAAACATAATTAAAAGTCCACTTACAGCAAAGCCAATGGGAGGTACTCTAATCAGCTCATGAAAAATAAAAAATAACCATCCAAAAACCGCGAACGATACTCCATTTACATTTTGTGAATTGAATATTAACCAAGTATTAGTGCATGTGCCTCAAATACGAAAGTCCTGGGTTCAATAACCGGGCTCGGGGTCTTTCTGTGTGGCGTTTGCATGTGTGGAGTTTGCATGTTCTGCCCGTGTCTGGGTGGGTTCCCTCCGGGTATTCCAGCTTCCTTCCACCTCCAAAGACATGCACCTGGGGATAGGTTGATTGGCAACACCAAATTGGCCCGAGTGTGTGAATGTGCGTGTGAATGTTGTCTGTCTATCTGTGTTGGCCCTGTGATGAAGTGGTGTACCCCGCCTACCGCCCGAATGCAGCTGAGATAGGCTCCAGAACTTTCTCCAAGAACTTTAATATCTAAGCTGAGGTTTAAACAACATCCGGAGATACTTAATCATTGAATTAATATTGTGTATATGTATATAGTATGTGTTGTTTCCTTCAAATTGCTCTCACGTTGAATGGCCATTCAACTCATTGTTGTATATATATGCTGTCCATCACTAATTCTTTAATACAGGGTGCCAACCAAACTAAAATTCAGTCTCTGCCTTCTCTCACCGAGTTGAAACTCTAGTCTTCTGTTCCTAGCACATAACAACCCATATATTTTACAAAGACTAAATTACGGCATCTGAAATTTAAGTGGTTATTGGGTCTCGAACACATTTTAACCGGAGGTAAAGTCCGGTATGAGGCTGGGCTGGAAAAAGTTTATCTTCGGATTCACATTCAAACCACGTGAGTAAATTTATTAACTACTTCTACCAACAGCTCGAGTGACCATAAGCTCTGGTAGGCCTCAACACTCAGTTTGAATTCTCCCTCCTCCCCTTCCCCCTTTCTACTTGACTCTCCCACTTGGCTGTAGCATCTAGTGCCATGGCAAAGTATTGCAAATACGCCCTTATGCATACGGACGTCGATCAAGTCTCACTACATCATCAACCATCACCGTTTGCCGGATGCGACAAATGTTTGATTACTTTCAAGATGCCGTCACACGCGATGTTCGGCTTTGCTTGTGCTCTTCTTTTGTTTTTTTCGCCTGTCTTTATAAAGAAGAAGGCCGTTTGGAAGACTAATTTGTTTATTTTAATGAAATTGTAGCTTGACTTTTATTTAGTATATCTGAAGTATATTATAAACTATTTTTGAGAATAGTTTGAATTGTAAATTGTTCACTAATTGTTCTGTTTTATTGTATGAAAGTATATCTGTATTTTATTTAGGGCCCCAGAAAAATAACAAACAGACTAGGACTAGACCAGGGGTGTCAAAAGTACGGTACAGGCCCATGAACAGGTTTTTATCCGGCCCACGGGATGAGTTTGCTGAGTATAAAAATAAACCAAAATGTTTTAATGAAAGAAACTGCTGTTCTAAATGTGTCCACTAGATGTGGCAATAGCAATTCTTTGTATCTTTGTAGATGATGCTACACATGTAGAGAAATAAACCTCACGATGTTAGTGGACCAGTCGAAGAAAAATAGCAAACTACATAAATAACATACTGTAATTTGATTTTGATATTATTTATTTTATCTTGATAGCTTGAAAATGAACACCAATGAGTTGACTGATAAACATTATTACATAATCTATTCCCCACGACCCGACCTCGGATAAGCGGAAGAAAATGGATGGATGGATGGACATAATTTATTCAGAAAGTATAAATAACAACAAATAAAGGTAGAATGCTATTAGCCGCAACAAGTAAGTGTAAAAAAAAAACCCAACAACATTATGATTTGTAAATTTTCAGAATGTGCTTGTTCTATTTCTAAAGAAAGACAACAATCTGAAGTTGTCTTTATTTTTAAGTTATCGTGCCGTGATTTTACCAGTCCGGCCCACTTGGGAGTAGATTTTTCTCCATGTGGCCCCCGATCTAAAATGAGTTTGACACCCCTGGACTAGACTAAACAGACAATGGACACTGCCTGGGGTAACTCATCTACGAAACTATTACTAAATGCCTCACTCAAATACTGGAGTGCTTTGGGCTGTACAACACTAACAGGACACCTTCATCAATAACTCAATGGGTTTATGACTCTAGAAAGCAAACACAGCTGCACAAATTAAACCATATTGTACAACACATAAAACAGCAGCAATATTTGTCCTATTTTGTAAAAAAAAAACCTTTGCAAATAAACAAAAAAAAACCACAGGTGTGTGTAATTGAGAGATACGTCTGTCAAGCGTAAGAGGTGACTCTGGGTGACGTAAGTGCTGAACAGAAAGGATCACACACATAAAAATAGACAAACATTCAAATCCAGCAAACTACGTATGCAAGTAAAAATTCACAGCTGTACGCACGTACAAATCCCAGCACTTTGTTTTTTTTTTACATCGTAATCAACTTAAAAATGTATCCTAAAAGTCTGTGTGGTACACGAAAAACTAGACCACCATTTCAGTTTGGAGACAATTAATTACATTTTGTAGTTTTTTTGTGTTACAAAGATTATTATGGTCTAATATTAATGATTTGCCGGAAAAAGAAAAAATAGCTTCATTGCTTCATTCCAGTGTTAATATTTACCTGCTTTTCAGGGAAGGGAGAGCACCTGTCCAACAACAAAAATGTATATTTGTTACCACGTCCTGGCCACTTGGGACCCGTAACATCTGCGTGGCTTGGCACACCCAGACCCTGCCCAAGCCATGCCCCCTTATAAATATGCAAATCATTTCATAAGTTGTTGCCTAATCAGGATTCAATGTAAGTCAGTAGGAAGTACTTGTTTCTCGTGGTTCCAGTGAACTGTCATTGCTGGGTGGTCTCTGAAAACAGAACGCAAGCTGAAATAAAAATAAAAAAATTGTTAGGAAGAAGGTGAAGAAAAAGATGGATATGCCTGGCCAAAACAGACGAGTGGACCGGAAATAATGTAGTGCTGATTACCCCCAAAATGATATAATTTATGTAGCTTAGGGCGCAGTGTATTCATACAGCTCAAAGCCAAATTGGAGTTTCATGTAAAACTGATATAATATGGATAGGCTCCAGCTCCCCCGCGAGATCCAGATCGGACAATGGCAGTAGAAAATGAATGGAAAAATGTGTTTATAATCTTTTAAATTTAAACATGCCAGCATATCTCAAAGGATGTGAACAATGTTGACTCTTGTTTGATTACTCAATTTATTATTACAACAGAGGAGAGCTTTTAGTGGTTGCAACCATAGTAGTGACACTAAGGTTGCAGAAAAACACGGTGACAGCAATAAGTGGCAAAGTGATCGCCTAGATCAGTGGTTCTCAACCTTTTTTCAGTGATGTACCCCCTGTGAACATTTTTTAAATTCAAATACTCCCTAATCAGAGCAAAGCATTTTTGGTTGGAAAAAAGAGATAGTGATGTATTTTACTTCTTTATGTCATCAGTTTCTGACTTATTAAATTGTATAACAGTGCAAAATATTGCTCATTTGTAGTGGTCTTTCTTGAACTATTTGGAAAAAATCAAATCAAATCAAATCAACTTTATTTTAAAAAAAAGATATAAAACTAACTAAAAACTTGTTGAAAAATAAACAAGTGATTCAATTATAAATAAAGATTTCTACACAGAAGAAATCATCAACTTAAAGTGCCCTCTTTGGGGATTGTTATAGAGATCCATCTGGATTCATGAACTTAATTTTAAAAATTTCTTCACAAAAATAGAAATCTTTAACATCAATATTTATGGAACATGTCCACAAAAAAATCTAGCTGTCAACACTGAATATTGCATTGTTGCATTTCTTTTCACAGTTCTTTTTGACATTTTAGTGAGAAACCTGAGCTTGTGCTTCACTGAGTTTATGAACTTACATTCATATTTTGTTGAAGTATTATTCAATAAATATATTTATAAAGGATTTTTGAATTGTTGCTATTTTTAGAATATTTAAAAAAAACCTCACGTACCCCTTGGCATACCTTCAAGTGCCCCCAGGGGTACGCGTACCCCCATTTGAGGCTAGATAAATTAATAGATGTCCTCACAAATGTGATAAATATAAATGTAAATCACTAAAGGCATGGGCGAAAGAGTGAATTTTGTGTCCTTGCCTCAATCTTTTTTTTTTTACATTTTTGAAATACTCTGGGGCAGCACGGTGGAAGAGGGGTTAGTGCGTCTGCCTCACAATACGAAGGTCCTGAGTAGTCCTGGGTTCAATCCCGGGCTCGGGATCTTTCTGTGTGGAGTTTGCATGTTCTCCCCACCTCCAAAGACATGCACCTGGGGATAGGTTGATTGGCAACACTAAATTGGCCCTAGTGTGTGAATGTGAGTGTGAATGTTGTCTGTCTATCTGTGTTGGCCCTGCGATGAGGTGGCGACTTGTCCAGAGTGTACACCGCCTTCCGCCCGATTGTAGCTGAGATAGGCTCCAGCGCCCCTGCTCGACCCTGAAGGGAATAAGCGGTAGAAAATGGATGGATGGATGAAATACTCTGTTGGCAAAGCCCGAACGACCACCTCTGTGTGTCGCCAAAGTGTCCACAGCCTGGAGAAATGTACTGTACGTGAAACATGAGGTTGGCTTGAGACAGCGCACATTTCCACGTCAACGTCGGTCTTGATACATCTCATCTTGGCCCTGAAAAAGAGTGTATACCAGGTTTTAGTGTGTATGCAAGCTGAATACATGAGGCCCCATGTCATCCACAAACAGTAGTCTTGGCGTTTCAAATGCGGCTTCCTTCATCACGGTCATTGCTGTTGTGTCTTTGGGCAAAACACTTCACCCACCTTGCCTCCAGTGCCACCCACACTGGTGTATATACAGTATGTATATGACTTTTTGGTGGTGGTCGGAGAGGCCATTAGTGAAAATTGGCAGACATAGTTTCCGTCAAGCTAACCCTAACCCCAGGGTACGTTTAATTGATTGATTGAGACTTTTATTAGTAGATTGCACAGTACAGTACATATTCCGTACAATTGACCACTAAATGTTAACACCCGAATAAGTTTTTCAACTCGATCAATTCATTGTAGCTCGGGGTGTTGTTTGCCATCACTGTCTGTCACTGTGAAATAAATTAATGATGAATTCTCAGTGTAAGGTGCTTTGGGACTCTACAAAAACTGTCATGATCATTACCCGGATCATGGCATAATTTATGTTGGTTATGTTTCTGGTTTTAGTCTGTTTCCTGGTTGCACCCTCTTTCCCTGTTTATTCTTGGTTTCCATGGGCACTGATTCTCCTCACCTGTCTTAGTTTTGCAATTAGTGTTTCCACCAGGTGTTTTGGCTAATCACTCCCCTTTATAGTTTCCTGTCACCCAGCAGTAAGTGCTGGGTCAATGTTTGCAATAGGCAACATTTACGTCCTTCTGTTTTTGCTCCACGCTCTTTATATTATTCTGCCGACCAGAATCCCGGTTTTTTCACCCTTGGTGACATTTTGTTTTTTTTATTTAGCTCCACGCTTGCTAGCGTCCTCAGTTTTGTATTTTTGCCCTGCCTTTTATTTATTAAATATACTTAAATCTTACCTGCACTCCGCTCCTGCTTGTCTCCTGCCTTGGAAGGAACACGACAACCACAACCATGCGTCCAAGACGTAACAGATTGACCCAGCCAGACGAAGTGTTCCTGTCCAACACGGACAAACAAGAGATCCTCCTGGAACTCCAAGCGGACATCCAGCCGTGGCAATACGAGGACGAAGCCGAGCTGTCCGAAGAAGACCTTCCGGCCGACGCCATGGTAGCATGGGGGCAGCTAATGGCTAAATTCACGGAAGCAGAGACCCGTTTCCTCCCCCACTCTCAAGCCACCCGGACGTCGTCCACCCCACCTGGTACGCGAAGGCTCCGGCAGCGGGCTAGCTCAGCGCAGGCGCAGAGGGGGTACAACACGGACACTTTGCCCTCAACATTGTCTGCCAGGCTCTTCCCTTGCGGCTTCTCCTCCCCTCAGACACCACCTGCTGGCAACTGTCCAGAAAGGCGCCAGCGGCGCACACGCACAAGGCCAGCTTCCAGGCTTCCTAGAGCCCACCCGCCCGTACCCTCTGCTCCCGCCGAACAAGCGCTCCCACCACCAGCTCCATCTAGCATCTGGAATCTGCTTCCTGAGGGGGGGGCCAGTGCTGGTAGCGTGTCAGCGGGGCAAGCAGACCTCATTCCACTGAGGATGCTGCCTGCCTCTTCTCCAGCGGGGGCGCTGTCTGCTTCGGCCCCACTTCCTGCTCCGTCTCCTCTGTCTGCTGTACCACATGCTGCTCGGTCTTCTCCACTTCCTGTTCCAGCCCAGTCATCTTCTGGGAAAAACCTTGAAGAATACAGTCCGGCTTGGGTGGATGAGTGGTACCGCAAGGTACTTATTGAACTGCAACTGGAGGAACAATCCCAATCAGCAGAGAACACTCCGCCCACTCCTCTTTCTCCTCCCACGCCGACAGCCCGGACGCCTGCCACTCTGACGCCACCATCAACCCTGGTGGTCCTGCAAACGTCATCCTCTCCACCTCCTGCTCCAGCACTGCAAAGCACACAAGACCCCGCAGAGACCAACCCAGTAAAAAGGGCATTGCACCAACAGGCCAAACAACTTGAACAACAAGAGGAACAGTTTGGCGTTCTTGGGGCTTGCGTCAACGCCATGGCGGAACACCAAGACGCCCGCCTTGGTGCTTTGGAGAGACAGATGGGAAGTATACTCTCCGCACTGCAGATGATGATTCCCCCTACGGCCAACACAGCAGTCCAGCTCAGACATCCACCACCCGCAGATACTCTGTTGCCTGATTCGCCTCTGGCTGCGCCCACGCCGACAGACGAGCCGCCTGCTCCGCCTCTGGCTCCGCCCATGCCGACAGACGAGCCGCCTGCTCCGCCTCTGGCTCCGCCCACGCCGACAGACGAGCCGCCTGCTCCGCCTCTGGCTCCGCCCACGCCGACAGAGACGACGCTTCCTGCTTCCATGGCGACGACGCCTCCTGCTTCCATGGCGACGACGCCTCCTGCTTCCATGGCGACGACGCCTCCTGCTTCCATGGCGACGACGCCTCCTGCTTCCATGGCGACGACGCCTCCTGCTTCCATGGCGACGACGCTTCCTGCTTCCACGGCGACGACGCTTCCTGCTTCCACGGCGACGACGCCTCCTGTTTCCACGGCGACGACGCCTCCTGTTTCCACGGCGACGACGCCTCCTGTTTCCACGGGGTCGACGCCTCCTGTTTCCACGGCGACGACGCCTCCTGTTTCCACGGCGACGACGCCTCCTGTTTCCACGGCGACGACGCTTCCTGTTTCCACGGTGACGATGCTTCCTGTTTCCACGGCGACGACGCTTCTTGTTACCACGGCGACGACGCCTCCCGTTACCACGGCGACGACGCCTCCCGCGCCTGCCTCGCCTACGACGTACCCACCTCGTGTCCGGCGGGCCGCAGCACGGCGCCGCCCACCTCTTGTTCGGCGGGCCGCACCTCGGCGCCGCCCACCTCCTCTTGTCCGGCGGGCCGCACCTCGGCGCCGCCCACCTCCTCTTGTCCGGCGGGCCGCACCTCGGCGCCGCCCACCTCCTCTTGTCCGGCGGGCCGCACCTCGGCGCCGCCCACCTCCTCTTGTCCGGCGGGCCGCACCACGGCGCCACCCACCTTGTCGTTTCTGGACTTTTCATGGACGCTTTTGGCGCCAACAGCAGCGACGCCCCAGACTTTGGTACAGGACTCATAGACTGCTGAGGTTCTGGCGCCAGTCTCGTCCGCCTCCTCAACGGCCACAGACATGGCCGTTCCGAGGTCGCCCGCCTCGACGATTGCGGCGACAATCCACCCGCCGCCGCCACCTGACTTGTCCCCGGTGGCTTCGGGGACACATGGCCTGGCGGCCCACCACCAAGTCCTCCCTCCACCCTCCCGTGACTTTTGACTTTCTGGGGTTTTTTTTTTTGTTGGGGAGGGGTTTCTAGTTTGGGACGTCTGGGATCCGTCCCTTAAGGGGGGGGTTATGTCATGATCGTTACCCGGATCATGGCATGATTTATGTTGGTTATGTTTCTGGTTTTAGTCTGTTTCCTGGTTGCACCCTCTTTCCCTGTTTATTCTTGGTTTCCATGGGCACTGATTCTCCTCACCTGTCTTAGTTTTGCAATTAGTGTTTCCACCAGGTGTTTTGGCTAATCACTCCCCTTTATAGTTTCCTGTCACCCAGCAGTAAGTGCTGGGTCAATGTTTGCAATAGGCAACATTTACGTCCTTCTGTTTTTGCTCCACGCTCTTTATATTATTCTGCCGACCAGAATCCCGGTTTTTTCACCCTTGGTGACATTTTGTTTTTTTTATTTAGCTCCACGCTTGCTAGCGTCCTCAGTTTTGTATTTTTGTCCTGCCTTTTATTTATTAAATATACTTAAATCTTACCTGCACTCCGCTCCTGCTTGTCTCCTGCCTTGGAAGGAACACGACAACCACAACCATGCGTCCAAGACGTAACAAAAACGCTATATAAATACAATTTTTATCAAATCATTACAGAATATGACTATTACAGTGTTACGTCAACCTACGAGTGCCCCAGTTTGCGAGTATTTTTCAGACAAAAGCTTTTTGTCACGCTTTAAGTTGTGAGCATGGATTTGAGTTACGAGTTGTTGTTGTTTTTTTCAACCCTGCACTCCAACACACGGAACGGAGAAAGCGAGAGCAATAAAAGTGCACCGAGAAGGAGAATCGGATGACACCTACCATTCCAGAGAAACAAACCAATAAAAACATGTCCTACCACGGCTCCATTCGTCCAACTTCACCACATAAAAGAGGAGCCAGCCTTCACCCCATGCAGGTAAAAACGACCACATGTGTAACACAGTCAGTTGTGCCTTGTAAAATATTGTGTATAATATGATGCTTTATTATTGTTATAATTACACAAAAAGTGTGTGTTACATGAAAATACTTGATGTTTTGGTCAGTATTTGGAAACAATCCTTCACCTGCATTAAATGTTGTGGCACCTGCTTCTTTATGTGTCGAACACGCCTTTCTACTTCTCTTTTTGTCCATATG
Organism: Nerophis lumbriciformis; assembly: GCF_033978685.3. Classification (NCBI taxonomy): domain Eukaryota; kingdom Metazoa; phylum Chordata; class Actinopteri; order Syngnathiformes; family Syngnathidae; genus Nerophis; species Nerophis lumbriciformis. The sequence goes on along the minus strand of NC_084555.2, from coordinate 22,223,925 downwards.
TCTACGTGAGAGGGGCACAAAATATGGCGAACATATGTCATTCCTGTTTACATCGGCAGATGCAATTAAAGTGCAGCTGTGCAGCAACAATGGCGTCAGTGGTTGTTTCACAAAACTCATTACACGACGCAGAGAGGAAAATGCAAGGGGTTACACATGTATCCATGAAACTATAGAGACGCTGTCATTTATGTGTTTGGTATTTTAAGTCATACAGTCTCCTTATAGTACAAACTGGCGATCGAGCATTACCCTTGGTACACAAACACAGTTTGCTGTCAACTCTGACTTCCGGTCTCCATCCATCCATCCATCCATCTTCTTCCGCTTATCCGAGGTCGGGTCGCGGGGGCAGCAGCCTAAGCAGGGAAGCCCAGACTTCCCTCTCCCCAGCCACTTCGTCCAGCTCTTCCTGTGGGACCCCGAGGCGTTCCCAGGCCAGCCGGGAGACATAGTCTTCCCAACGTGTCCTGGGTCTTCCCCGCGGCCTCCTACCGGTTGGACGTGCCCTAAACACCTCCCTAGGGAGGCGTTCGGGTGGCATCCTGACCAGATGCCCGAACCACCTCATGTGGCTCCTCTCGATGTGGAGGAGCAGCGGCTTTACTTTGAGCTCCCCCCGGATGGCAGAGCTTCTCACCCTATCTCTAAGGGAGAGCCCCGCCACCCGGCGGAGGAAACTCATTTCGGCGGCTTGTACCCGTGATCTTGTCCTTTCGGTCATAACCCAAAGCTCATGACCATAGGTGAGGATGGGAACGTAGATTGACCGGTAAATTGAGAGCTTTGCCTTCCGGCTCAGTTCCTTCTTCACCACAACGGATCGATACAGCGTCCACATTACTGAAGACGCCGCACCGATCCGCCTGTCGATCTCACGATCCACTCTTCCCTCACTCGTGAACAAGACTCCTAGGTACTTGAACTCCTCCACTTGGGGCAAGATCTCCTCCCCAACCCGGAGATGGCACTCCACCCTTTTCCGGGCGAGAACCATAGACTCGGACTTGGAGGTGCTGATTCTCATCCCAGTCGCTTCACACTCAGCTGCGAACCGATCCAGCGAGAGCTGAAGATCCTGGCCAGATGAAGCCATCAGGACCACATCATCTGCAAAAAGCAGAGACCCAATCCTGCAGTCACCAAACCAGATCCCCTCAACGCCTTGACTGCGCCTAGAAATTCTGTCCATAAAAGTTATGGTCTGTCACTCAAATTCGTCTGTGTGCAATATGGTCAACAATAACACAAATTCCTATTGTTACATGACAGAAAAGCAACCCATAGAAGACTTTGCAGAGATGAATACTAAAAAAAGGTTATTACATTATTTCCTAAAAACTACTGTAGTTGTTTAAAGTACATTATATAGTAGGGTTGTACGGTATACCATTATTAGTATAGTACCGTGATACTAATGAATCATTTTCGGTACTATATCGCCTCTGAAACGTATCGGTCCCGCACCCCCGCCAAGTACTCGTCACGTCGTGACATTGCTGGTTTTACAAGCAGAGAAGCATGTCCGGTAGCGCACAATCACGGAGTACTTACAAGCAGACACAATGTGGACGCATTTTGGTTTAAAAACTAAAGATAAAGGTAAAGTTATAACACTGAAACACCCTCAGGAAGAGGTGCTTTAAAGGGGAACATTATCACAATTTCAGAAGGGTTAAAACCATTAAAAATCAGTTTCCAGTGGCTTATTTTATTTTTCGAAATTTTTAAAATTTTTTTACCCATCACGCAATATCCCTAAAAAAAGCTTCAAAGTGCCTGATTTTAACCATCGTTATATACACCCGTCCATTTTCCTGTGACGTCACACAGTGATGCCAACACAAACAAACATGGCGGATAGGACAACAAGATATAGCGACATTAGCTCGGATTCAGACTCGGATTTCAGCGGCTTAACACTGTCTGATAAGATAATTACTAACAACTATGAACTAGGTTTACAGCATATGAAATACATTTGGCAACAACATGCACTTTGAGAGTGCAGACAGCCCATTTCAGGCGCGCTAAGAACATATATTTTTCCACGATTTCAGCACTCAGGTTAACCATACCTAAATAGACACAAAATACTGCATTACACAAGACTACCCGAATGTACTCGAAAGATTGAAAAAAATAAATGTTTTTAAGCTAAATTATTGGTAAACACAGTTTATGTATAATAATTTACGTAAAACCGCAAGTAATGAATAAAGTTTTCATCAATCAATATATTCTGTAGACATACCCTCATCCGCTCTCTTTTCCTGAAAGCTGATCTGTCCAGTTTTGGAGTTGATGTCAGCAGGCCAGGGAAGCTAGGGTCGATATCTTCTCTTGATCATCTTCGGTGGCATAAGGGGCGTTGTGAGCCAAGACATCCAGGGGGTTTAGCTCGCTCGTCTGCGGGAACAAACTGCCGCCATTGCTTGCCGTGCTACCGAGGTCCTTTGTCCCTGAAAGGCTCACACACTCCGGCAGATTCAATGGGGGTCTGGCGGCAGATTTCTTTGACTTTATCGTTGGAAATGCATCTGCTTTGAGTGTCGCAGGATATCCACACATTCTTGCCATCTCTGTCGTAGCATAGCTTCCGTCGGTGAAGTGTGCGGAACAAACGACTGACCATTTCGTCGGCTTTCCCCACACCTTCGTATTTTGAACAAATTTCGTCCAATTTCTTGCCACTTTCGCATCTTTGGGCCACTGGTGCAACTTGAATCTGTTCGTGTTGTTACACCCTCCGACAACACACCGACGAAAGTGAGAAAATGGCGGATTGCTTCCCGAGAGCGAATAATAGAAAGGCGTTTAATTCGCCAAAATTCACCCATTTAGAGTTCGGAAATCGGTTAAAAAAATATATGGTCTTTTTTCTGCAACATCAAGGTATATATTGACGCTTACATAGGTCTGGTGATAATGTTCCCCTTTAAGACATGGCTAGCTAGTTAGCGGCAAACGTCCATCCGCCGTTGGCAGTGTTTTAGCTACTTCTAAATCATTAATCCTGGTCTTCATGGTGACAAATAAAGTACTTTCTTACAAGTATCATCCCTGCAGGACGAGAAATAGCTAAACATGCTTCACTACACACCGTAGCTCACTGGCATCAAAATGCAAACAAACACCATTGGTGGATCTACACCTGACATCCACTGTAATGATACCAAGTACAGGCACGTATGTAGTCGATACTCCAATGATTACGTTGATATTTTTTGGCATCAATACATCTTCGTTCACTTTTAAAAAATGTATATTGTGTTTATAAACTCAGGAAATATGTCCATGGACACATGAGGACTTTGAATATGACCAATGTATGATCCTGTAACGACTTGGTATGGGATTGACACCCAAATTTGTGGTATCATCCAAAACTAGTATAGTAGTAGAAGAATAAGTGATTATTACAATTTAACAGAAGTGTAGATAGAATATGTTAAAAGAGAAAGTAAGCAGATATTAACAGTAAATGAACAAGTAAATTAATAATACATTTTCTACCACTTGTCCTTAATAATGTTGAGAAAATAATAGAATAATAAATGACACAATATGTCACTGCATACGTCAGCAGACTAATTAGGAGCCATTGTTTGTTTACAAACCCCGTTTCCATATGAGTTGGGAAATTGTGTTAGATGTAAATATAAACGGAATACAATGATTTGCAAATGATTTTCAACCCATATTCAATTGAATGCACTACCAAGACAACATATTTGATGTTCAAACTCATAAACTTTATTATTTTTTTGCAAATAATAATTAAATTAGAAATTCATGGCTGCAACACGTGCCAAAGTAGTTGGGAAAGGGCATGTTCACCACTGTGTTACATGGCCTTTCCTTTTAACAACACTCAGTAAACGTTTGGGAACTGAGGAGACACATTTTTTAAGCTTCTCAGGTGGAATTCTTTCCCATTCTTGCTTGATGTACAGCTTAAGTTGTTCAACAGTCCGGGGGTCTCCGTTGTGGTATTTTAGGCTTCATAATGCGCCACACATTTTCAATGGGAGACAGGTCTGAACTACAGGCAGGCCAGTCTAGTACCCGCACTCTTTTACTATGAAGCCACGTTGATGTAACACGTGGCTTGGCGTTGTTTTGCTGAAATAAGCAGGGGCGTCCATGGTAACGTTGCTTGGATGGCATCATATGTTGCTCCAAAACCTGTATGTACCTTTCAGCATTAATGCTGCCTTCACAGATGTGTAAGTTACCCATGTCTTGGGCACTAATACACCCCCATACCATCACAGATGCTGGCTTTTCAACTTTGCGCCTATAACAATCCGGATGGTTCTTTTCCTCTTTGGTCACGACTTCCACAGTTTCCAAAAACAATTTGAAATGTGGACTCGTCAGACCACAGAACACTTTTCCACTTTGTATCAGTCCATCTTAGATGAGCTCAGGCCCAGCGAAGCCGACGGCGTTTCTGGGTGTTGTTGATAAACGGTTTTCGCCTTGCATTGGAGAGTTTTAACTTGCACTTACAGATGTAGCGACCAACTGTAGTTACTGACAGTGGGTTTCTGAAGTGTTCTTGAGCCCATGTGGTGATATCCTTTACACACTGATGTCGCTTGTTGATGCAGTACAGCCTGATGGATCGAAGGTCACAGGCTTAGCTGCTTGCGTGCAGTGATTTCTCCAGATTCTCTGATCCCTTTGATGATATTACGGACCGTAGATGGTGAAATCCCTAAATTCCTTGCAATAGCTGGTTGAGAAAGGTTTTTCTTAAACTGTTCAACAATTTGCTCACGCATTTGTTGACAAAGTGGTGACCCTCGCCCCATCCTTGTTTGTGAATGACTGAGCATTTCATGAAATCTACTCTTATACCCAATCATGGCACCCACCTGTTCCCAATTAGCCTGCACACCTGTGGGATGTTCCAAATAAGTGTTTGATGAGCATTCCTCAACTTTATCAGTATTTATTGCCACCTTTCCCAACTTCTTTGTCACGTGTTGCTGGCATCAAATTCTAAAGTTAATGATTATTTGCAAAAAAAAAAAAGTTTATCAGTTTAAACATCAAATATGTTGTCTTTGTAGCATATTCAATTGAATATGGGTTGAAAATGATTTGCAAATCATTGTATTCCGTTTATATTTACATCTAACACAATTTCCCAACTCATATGGAAACAGGGTTTGTACTTACTACTAAAAGACAAGTTGTCTAGATTTTTTTTTTAAATAAAGCCAATAATGCAATTTTTTGTGGTCCCCTTTATTTCGAAAAGTACCGAAAAGTATCAAAATACTTTTAATACCGGTACCAAAATATTGGTATCGTTACAACACTATTATATAGTATTATTTTTCAAATAATATTTCTTATCTAAAAGTTTATATTTATTTTTAAATGTGTGGTAGTTTGGGCTATTGGAACCAATTAAGCTCGTGAATTGAGATACTACCGTATTTCTATTCCTTTGGATAAACATGCAAAAAGGGTGCGATCAACAAATGCGGGCATGCACACCTTTGCAGACGATCATGACTTGCCCTGCAGGTCTTTGAAACATGTTGCTATCAGAGCTTCTTCAAAGCATGAAGAGGGACTGTCTTTCCACAGCTATTATTATCCTTGGCAAAGACGACCTGAGGCCAAATGGGGCACATTGCAAGTTGTACAGTGAGGAAGGTCAGGTCAGCCAAGCCATTGATCGGGAGTGTAATGGCCCCTTCATGTCCTGCCCTGTCAATGACCGCGATGATTACAGGAAATACCCTGGAGCCACTGGAATTACCAGAGAGGTTGCTGATACTTAATACGGTCTCTGTGGTCACGTTTTATTGGGTGAAAAGTGAGAAACATCACCTGACTGATGAGCTGCAATTTATTGCTGGAGGTGGACAAATACAATCATTCTTTAGTGTCTTTAAATAAATAAATAAAAAACAAATGGACCCTTTCCTCATTCAACAATATTGACGATTTCCCAAAAAATCCTATTTAGGTTCATAGTAGAAAAAAAAGCTTGCATGTTTAACACGAGTCAATTAAACAAAATGTTTAATTTCTGTGTGCATGTGTCAAACCAGGCATAGTGGACTTACTTGAAACTGTCCCAATTTAGTCATTGGCTATCATTTCTTTTCTATCTCATTTGATTATGTATTCGAACATCACTAAAGATGATTTTTTTCATATGAAATGAATTAAGCAGGCTTGTTAAACTGTACAACTGTGATAAAGCATATGTGGTTCATTTGTTTAAAAATCTTCAGAAATCTAACACGATCTCAGCTATTTAGCAGACACAGTAATGTAGCACTTTTTGTGACTTACAATAATTTATGGACATTCATTTCTAAATTTACTCACACTATTCCATATAGGTATGGGTGCCTTACACATATTTTTTTATATTTTTTTGTCCTGTCATGTCACTCAGGCAAATCATATTGTTGATGTTGAAGCCCATATCTGCTGTTCAGATTTACTTTACAAAGGAGAATTGTGGGATGCTTCTCTTGTTGCCTTATTTGTATTTGACTTTATTCAATGGATTTATATTACTGTTTGGTGCAGCCGGACCGGAGCAGGAGGGGATAGAAAGAGGGGGAAAAAGAAGACAGAGGGGGAAATTGCCGGGACAAGAGGGGGATATGATGGAGAGACAACAACAACAACAACAAAAAAAACAGAACGACCTCAACTAAATTGATATGTACAAATATGATACGAAAAATTAGAGCGGAGAAGCAGTTAGTCAAACAACAGACAAACAACAGAAAAATAAGTGATTATTACATTTTAACAGAAGTGTAGATATAACATGTTAATAGAGAAAGTAAGCAGATATTAACAGTAAATCAACAAAGAGATTAATAATTAATTTTCTACCACTTGTTCTTAATAATTTTGACAAAATAATAGAATGGAAAACGACACAATATGTTACTGCATACGTCAGCAGACTAAATTAGGAGCCTTTGTTTGTTTACTTACTAATAAAAGAAAAGTTGTCTCGTATGTTCACTATTTTATTTAAGGACAAAATTGCAATAAGAAACATATATTCAATGTACCGTAAGATTTTTTGTTAAAATAAAGCTTATGATGCCATTTTTTGTGGTGCCCTTTATTTAGAAAAGTATCGAAAACAATTTTGGTACCGGGACAACCCTAGCAGGAAGTAGTCTTTGCTATTTAGTTGAATGTGCCACTTTTTTCTTTTGTTGAGTCCTACCAAATGTTTATACTTTATGTAATTTACTCACCATCTGGCTCACTGTAACTTGCATCTTAGTTGTAATCTTGTTTACCAAATTTGGGGCTGTTGAAATTTCCATGTAAAGTCGCTAATACTATTCAGTACCATATCTATGGCAAATCCAATATAAGCTAGCTCAAGTGGACCCTTTTGAACACCTTCTTGCTTTGTTGGCATGGAAAATTGTAACATTACCTATAGGCAGTGTGGCTGAGTCACCTCTAAGTGCTTGTTTCTCAGCCAAGTGCTTGAGGCTTTGCCGGTCGAGGCTGCAACCAGACATGATGATTTCATTTTACTTAATCAGTACCCAGAAGTACTGACAGACTTCGGTTGGTACCTTTAAAAATACCAATTCATACCAATCGCTAATTCCATATGAAGCGCCGTCTCATTGACCAAGAAAGGTGCGGCTTCCTCTCCTTTTATGAACATTACTTTTCTCTTTAGACATCTATTTATCTTAAAACAAACTTGGTTTAAAAAAATACCTAAATATAAATATGCCACAAATAATTCATCCTCAGTGTGCTGACCATACTTGCCAACACTCCCGAATTTCAGTGCCCCTCCCGAAAATCTCCCGGGGCAACCATTCTCCCGAATTTCTCCCGATTTCCACCCGGACAACAATATTGGGGGCGTGCCTTAAAGGCACTGCCTTTAGCGTCCACTCTCACCTGAAACCTTCACCCCTTAACAGCTGCATGCTGTCCAGGCGTCCGCTTTTCCTCCATATAAACAGCGTGCCGGCCCAGTCACATAATAATGTAGCGTTGGACGGGTTTAACAATGGTCTTTATTCGAAGATGTCAAGAAATGCTGACACGTTGTATGATCTTTTAACTGGTTTAATGATAACGTTGATTTCAAGCACAGCCAACAGCCATACATGTCACACTGACTGTGGCCGTATCAACAACTTTAACACTCTTACTAATATGCGTCACATTGTCAACCCACACCAAACAAGAATGACAAACACATTTCGGGAGAACATCCGCACCGTAACACAACATAAACACAACAGAACAAATACCCAGAACCCCTTGCAGCACTAACTCTTCCGGGACGCTACAATAACATCTACGGCTTTTGGAGCCCAGTGCACAACTGCACACAACAAGAAGGAGACGAAGCAGAAGAACGAAGAAGAGACATGGTGACGACGAGTAAGAAGAAGAAATACGCTTGCAAGTTCCAAAATGATTGGAAAAAAGAATTACATTTCATCCAGAACAGCTCGAAGGGGAAGGGGTATGCTGCCTGCACCTCAACCCCGCCCCCGCAACCACGAATCCCCCACCCAACCCCGCCCCCAACACCTTCCCCCCATCTCCCGAATTTGGAGGTCTCAAGGTTGGCAAGTATGGTGCTGACCTACACTGTATAGTAGTATGGAAGAGCGAAAAGGTTATGTCAAGCCATTGTTGTTCTTGATAGCATGATGTGGAGCTTTGTGAGGGAAATTGCCCGTTCTGCGGTTGAGGAGAAGGTATTGTCATGATGTGTGCTCCTACAAAAGATTGAAAATGGGACTAAGCACTTTTGTTGACAGTGAATGGAATGATTTCCACACGGTCGTGTACTCTGTGGGTGCTGTGGAGAGGATACACGATCGGATACTGCGGCTGAAAAAAACCTCGCACGAAATACAACCTTATACTTTTTCAATTATTCTTGTGGAATAAGTAAAACATTGTTGGTCACAAACCAAGCAAATGCATTATTTATGAGTAAAAATATGCTAGGGCCCAGACAACAGAATCTTCCCTCAACTATTGTAGTCTTGTTTTTTTTCCAAAGATGACCAATTGCCTTGTAATTACTGATTGGAAATTGAAAAAACATCATTAAGATACGTTTGACAGTGATGATCGTAAAATGCTATTACAGGTGTATTCTAAATGCGGCCCAGGGGCCACTTTCAGCGAGCAGCTATATTTTTTTTTTCAACATGTTCGCAAAATTAATCAATGACGAATAGCAACACTAACACATGCTCTTTGTCACCTATAGGACAAAAGCTAAAATAATTGTGTTTGTTTTATTTCAAATAGCTTAGCATATACAGTAATGATTGGTTTTAGTGTATTTAATGTACAATATATATATCTAAGTAGCCTCCAAAATTCTACAACATTTGGACACCTCTCTCCTATAATAATTAACAATAAACAACAGAAGCAATAACAATAAAATAATAAAAACATTTTTAACATCGCTGAGGGTCATCCGTGAACGGGAGCTCACCTAAAGTGACCGTGTGAAAGGCGAGGTCCACAGTGGATGGGTTGCCTGTCAATCGAAGGGCACATGTAGACAAACAACTACTTACACTCACATTAACACCTATGGACAATTGTTAGTATGGCGTAAAACCAGGGAGCACCTAGAGCAGTGGTTCTTAACCTGGGTTCGATCGAACCCTAGGGGTTTGATGAGTCGGGCTTAGGGGTTCGGCGGAGGTCAAAACACACCTGACTCATCGTGTAAATAAAAACTTCTCCCTATCGGCGTATTACGGATACGGCAACAGCAGAAGTCAGACTGATTTGCAGGTGTGTAATTTGTTGTGAGTTTATGCACTGTGTTGGTTTTGTTCTTTGAACAAGGTGATGTTCATGCACGGTTCATTTTGTGCACCAGTAAAAAAAACATGGTAACACTTCAGTATGGGGAACATATTGTATTTTTTACCTTCTTGAGACCTCCGAAAAATGCCTACCTCTTTAGGACCACCCTTTCTAGATATATAAAGACTTGTATTTACAACATTAATAATATATACAAATTATGTAAATATAAAACAGCTTGTTGTGAAAAATTTGTTGGAATTTCACAAGAAAAACTTAGAATTTTGGGAGTACTATAATAAAAGTCATAATTTTACTCACCGCAAGTCAAAATGTTACGAGAAAAACTGAACATTTGTGCGATATTATGATAAAAGTTGGAATTTTACTCAATAACAGTCGCAATTTTACAAGAAACCTTAACATTTTGGCAATTTTACGAAGAGTCGTAATTTTACTCGACCAAAGTCACAATTTTATAAGAAAACTTCAAAAATGTTGGCAATATTATAATAATAATTGGAATTTCACTTGGCAAAATTATGACAAAAGTCATAATTTTACTCACAAAATTTCACTATTTTACAAGAACACCAAAGAAATTGGCAATATTGTGATACAAGTCTGAATTTTATATGACAAATGTCACCATTTTACATTAAAAAGTAATCATTTTACATAAAAAAGTAATTATTTTAGGAGTAAAATAGTAACATATTGGCTCTTAACTAGTCATTATTAAGTACTTATTAATGCCTTATTCGGCAAGGCTTTGTTACTTAGAATATGTTCTCCATACTAAAGTATTACCAAAAACATATAACTTTGTCTCGAATTTGAAAAAAAACAACATTTTATTTTCCTCTAAAGAAGGGTTCGGTGAATGCGCATATGAAACTGGTGGGGTTCGGTACCTCCAACAAGGTTAAGAACCACTGACCTAGAGGCTCCGCTGCGAGCACCGCATGACACGCCCCCCTTAGCGCCGCACAGACCGCCGCCACACACCTCCACAGCCGGAGGCAATCTTCAATCAATGCACCTGGACTTGATGAGGAGCAGCAGCATAAAAGCTCACTCTGCTGACTACTATACGCCGGAACGTAGCCTCTGTTACAGTAAGCTTGGCGTGTCTGGCTCCTCTCCTGTGTCTGCTCTCTCCTTGTTCCTCCGTGCCCCGTACTTACCTGTCTTTGTCGTCTCCTGTTCCTGCAGCGTCTCCGTCTCTCAGCAGTGAGCCGTGCGCCTCACCTGCTGATCTCCCCCTGGACCCTGACTGCCTTCCTCGATCCTCGAATTCCCCCGCTCTCGGACCTGGACCTCTGGACGCCTCTCTCCTACCCCACGGGCCTGGCTCGAATCACGTACCTCTTTTGCTTTGCCCCTTCGGACTTGTTTGCTGCCACAACCAACACAGACTAACAACAACCTCCGGTAAATCCTATATGGTTCAAATCTACACATAGACCCGTTGAGCTAGACCTCCTGCTGTAGTGTCGTCTCCTTCCTCCCTGTCGTACTTAACATATCCTTCACTGTTCGCTTATCTGTACGGGCAGATTTTTACTTGTGTGTTTTGACTCTGCGCTTTTGAAGTGTTTTTCTACGCCTGCGGTGTTCCGCAATTTTGGCACATAGGCATACTTGCCAACCTTGAGACCTCCGATTTCGGGAGGTGGGGTGTGTGGGCGTGGTCGGGGTGGGGCGGGGCGTGGCGTGGTTGGGGGCGTGGTTAAGAGGGGAGGGGTATATTGACAGCTAGAATTCACCAAGTCAAGTATTTCATACATATATATATATATATATATATATATATATATATATATATATATATATCTAAATCCTGAAAATATGCAAACAAAACTGTGTTTAGATAATTGATACTTCAAACTTGCATAAATAAATATTAAGGAATATAACATAACTTGGCTTCTGAGAGTTTCAAAATGTAATGAATAAAATGCTAAAGTTGTTGATAAACAAGCAATTATTTTAATAATTAAATATGGTCATTTTAAATGAATTATTATGATAATTTAAAATCAATTATTTCAAATATGTTTATTTTAATGTATAATTCTATGGCTGGATGTAATAAGGAGTCAGGAAAAAATAAAAATAAAAATAAAATAAATGTTGATGTTTTTAGCAAAATATAGTAAACATGTATTTAGTTGTTTTTTTTGAATTAATAAATATATTTATTTTTGGTAAGATAAACATAATAATACAATTTATCTCTAGTCTGGATGATTTAGTTCTTGTCACCTTGTTGTCCTCCCGTCATGAAAAAAGGCTGTCCTCACTCAGGTCCGCATGGAGCTGGAGGGGGCGTGGCTTCTAGCTCCGGCTGAAAATCGGGAGATTTTCGGGAGAATATTTGTCCCGGGAGGTTTTCGGGAGAGGCGCTGAATTTCGGGAGTCTCCCGGAAAATTCGGGAGGGTTGGCAAATATGCACATAGGGCAGTTCTTCTTAAATAGTGGGGCGGGGGTGCCGTACGATGGCGGGGGGGCGGGGGTGTGATCCCGGGGGAACGTACTTTATCAGTATCATGCTTCAAACCCCCCTTCGAAAAGCTGTGAAATACAAAACGTGCTCATATATATATATATATATATGCAAACGTTTATATATTTATATATGTATAATTTGTGCTCCCTATGGTTTAAATAAGAATGTTTTTTTTTTTAATTTTACGTGGCTCGCCTTCAACAGCGTCTTCTCCCCGTCATCTTTGTTGTAGCGGTGTAGCGTGCAAGGACGGGGGTGGAAGAAGTGTCAAAAGATTGAGCTAAATGTTTTAATGAAATTCAGACTTTACTTAAATCAATAACAGAGCAGCATCTCCCCATCTGTGGCTCCTAGTGCAACAATAACAAGGCTGGAAATGTGTCCCGTGAAAAAACGTCCCACCGGAACTGTCTAATAACTAAAGTTCCTTGGGTGAATTATGTAAACTCACTATACCGGTAGTTTTTAGTGCTTTCATAGAGAGTCTACTGACAGATAAAAGTTAGAACTTTACGATACATTATATTAGAAATGGCAATAGCGGAGGATGAATGCCCCGTAACAAGAAGATAGAGAAATAGACAGTGCTTATCGACTACAATAGTGGACGCGCGAAAAGTTTCAGGACCTATGCAGATCCCAAATACACATCAGCAGTTACCAGAAGGAAGAAAAGTTGGTTTTGCAAAATATCGCAAAACAAAATACCAGATAATATGTCTGCTAATGGGTGCCAGTTTGCGGTCCTTGTACACACACCATAATATTACTCGTACGTCTGACTAGCCATAATGCTCCGACAATCCATCAAGCGGTGCGTCTTCTTAGCTTACCAAACCAAACGGACATGCTGATGATGTAAATCAATGGAACGTGAAAAAATAAGTATATCATCCAAGTAGACTACCACGAAACGGCCTATCATGTCACGGAGGACATCATTAATTAAACACTGGAACACCCCGGGGGCATTAGTGAGGCCGAACGGCATGACGCAATACTCAAAGTGGCCAATAGGGGTGTTAAAAGCAGTCTTCCATTCATCACCTTCACAAATTCGCACGAGGTGATACGCATTGCGTGGATCCAATTTAGTAAATACTACTGCCCCATGCAAAGGAGCAAACGAAGACTCCAGTAGTGGAAGAGGGTATTTATTTTTAATTGTAATTTTGTTCAGAGCTTGGTAGTCAATACAGGGTCGTAACCCACCATCCTTCTTTTTGACAAAGAAAAACCCCGCCGCCACAGGAGCGGAAGAGGGACGAATGTGTCCGGCGGTGAGAGAAGAGGAAATGTATTCCTCCATAGCCTGCTGTTCGGGACGCAAAATATTATACAGCCGCGAAGAAGGTAGTGGCGACCCTGGAAGAAGGTCAATGGCACAGTCATACTGTGCCATTGACACAGTATGTTGGTGGGGGGGTAGCGTCGTAGCCCGGTCTTTACAAAAAACCTCACTAAAGGAATGATATTCCTCAGGAATCAGCGTGAGATCAGGGGGCTGAAGAGTAGGAAGAGTGACAAGGTTAGCCGAAGACGAAGCGGAGCGCAAACAGTGGCTATGACAAAAAATACTCCAATTGGTAATTTTACAAGTGGTCCAATCAATGCTTGGACTGTGACGTCGCAACCATGGAAGTCCAAGAACTAAGGGCGCCGAACGAGAAGGCATTATAAACAATTTAACCTCCTCACGGTGATTTCCAGAAATAAGGAGGGATGTGGCATGTGTCTGATGAGTAATATTAGCCAGGTGACGCCCATCAAGTGAGCTAACATTCTTAATACGATCAATCCCCACAGTAGGAATCTTTAGAGATTCCACAAGACCACTGTCAATAATGTTTTCATCAGCCCCTGAGTCAATAAGCGCCTTAATAGGACAAGAACCCCCCGCCCATGACAGAGTACCTTCGACTTGAAGTCTTCCCACGAGTGAGGAAGCAGACGTCACCACAGGAGCAGGCGGCGAAGTTGGTAATCTTCCCTGCGGAAGGTCTCGGGTGGACACGGAACGGCCTCCAGTAGGCCGCGCAGGACAGCGAACAACGACGTGGTCCGCAGCTCCGCAGTACAGGCACAGCCGCAATCTCAGCCGACGACTCCTCTCTGCCGACGACAGGCGACTGCCACCCAGCTGCATAGGAATGGAGCCCTCTAGCCCCTCCTCCGGAGCACTGCAGTCAGAAGGCGGAAGCGACGAAACCTGAGGTTTGGATGTTGATCGTGTGGACCAGGTAGATGACTGCCATCTGGTGGACGGAGGATCCACCCCCTTCTGGGCATGTCGCTCTCGTAGGCGGTTGTCCAATCGGATGGCGAGTGAGATGAGCTCCTCGAGGGTTTGGGTCTCATCGCGGGCAGCCAGCTCGTCTTGGATCTGGGAGCTAAGGCTAGCCAGGAATATTCCCCGCAAAGCTCTCTCCCCCCAGCCACTCTCCGCCCCCAGGATTCGGAAGGAGATTGAGTGGTCCGCGACAGAGGAGGAGCCCTGGCGTGTAGCGAGGAGGCGGCTGCCTGCCTCTCGTTCCCTCACGGGGTGATCAAAGACGCTGCGCAACTCAGCGGAAAATAGGGGTAAGCTGGAACGAAGTCCGGGTTTACTCTCACACACCTCCATAGCCCAGCTAGCTGCTCTTCCAGCCAGTAAACTTAGTATATATGCCACACGGGCGGAGTCTGTTGTGTATGTGTGAGGCTGCTGTGCAAAAACTAAAGAGCCTTGATATAAAAAAAGTCTGCATTGTCCAAAGTCCCCCTCATACCTGGGCGGATGTGGTATGCTGGGCTCCCGGGTATGAAAACCCGATGTCGAGGGCGTGGGGTAAGAAGAAGCTGCAGGTTGAGCAGCCTCAGAGTCTGGGAGCGGGTGAGGGACAAACAGGTGTGTATGCATCTCCTGCACAAGTGTGGTCAGGTTTAACAAAGCTTGTTCGTGATCACTTATTCTCTGGCCATGAGCCCTGAGGGCCAGCTGAATCTGATTTTCATCTGCGGGTTCCATAACTGACTCGGCTATTCTGTCACAATTAATTTAGATGTGGAACAGAGGAACCCAAGGATGCAGATGGATTTGTGAGTAAATAGTTCTTTACTTAACAAAAGAAGCGATCACAACAATGATCCAAAAATGGAATATAACAAAAAGCGACGGTGCGAAAAAAGAGAACACAAAAAGAGCACCGTGACAAAAAGAACAAAAGCTAATATACAAACTAACTAAACTTTGGGTCTGTCATGTCTGTGTGATCAGGCTTTATTTTTGGACTTTTTGTGCAGTTTTGTTTTGTCACCATAGTTACCCATTAGTTTCACCTGTCATGTCACGCACCTGTTTTGAGTCACGCACCTGTTGTTAATCATGTCCATAAGTATTTAAGTTAATTCATTTTCTGTTGTTCGGCCTGACGACCTCGCACCCCATATATGCTTCTGCACACCCTCATGATCCTTGCTGCTCCTTTTTCATGCCGGTTCCATGCCAAGTAAGTTTTTGTTTCTCAAGCCACAGTTAATGTTTTGTTTAATTGTTCATAGTTTCCGCCACTGTGCGTGCTTTTCATTTGTACTTTTTTGCTATAGTCTTTTGGTTTCATAGCTTATTCTCCGCCATTGTGCGCGCTTTTTGTTTGATCTTTTTTTAATAAATAAATCATGTACCTTGGTTCCCGTCTCGCCCGTGCCAACTTTCCGTTGCATCCCGGAAAAGCAAACTCCAGAGACCAAGTCATGACAGTTGCGAGGTCGTCAGGCCGAACAACAGAAAATGAATTAACTTAAATACTTATGGACATGATTAACAACAGGTGCGTGACTCAAAACAGGTGCGTGACATGACAGGTGAAACTAATGGGTAACTATGGTGACAAAACAAAACTGCACAAAAAGTCCAAAAATAAAGCCTGATCACACAGACATGACAGGGTCGAAGTTGCAAGACGTGCAAACTATCAACGTACATACCAAGCTGGATGGCACTGGAAGTAGCCAAGATGGAACGTAGCAAAAATGCAAGGAGCATAGAAGTCTTCATACGATCAGAGTCAAGAAGTGGAATAGCCGAGGGCCAGCTGCTTAAGTAGTGCTGGTGAGATTAGACACAGCTGGCACGTCTTGCAGCTCCGCCCACAGGAAGACACAGGAACTCTGAGGAAGACAAAAAGTAAGAGCCTGGTCTGCTGCACCAAGGGAAAACTGAGCATACAAACCACAAGGTGGCAGCAGGCGGTGACAATTTAAAGTTTTGGTGTTGTTTACTGGCGTCATATTGCAGTCTACACGTATCTCTTATGTGTGACTGCCATCTACTGGTCACACTTAACATTACACCATGTACCAAATAAAATAGCTTCAAGGTCGTAAGCACAACCAGAATTATTCCTTACATGAAGCGCACCGGGTCATAAGGGGCACTGTCGACTTTTGAGAATATGAAAGGATTTTAAGTGTGCCTTAAAGTCAGAAAAATACGGTCTTGAAAACCAGTTATGTTATCAGTCAATCAAAGTTTAATTATATAGCCCTTAAACACAAATGTCTCAGGGGGCTGCACAAGCCACAGCTCAGATCCCACATCAAGGCAAGATAATAATCAACCCAATGGGAACAACGAGAAACCTTGGAATTCACAGCAGATGTGAGGATCCCCTCTGGGTGACCGATGCAATGGATGCCGAGTGGACACAGTTGTTATATAATGCTTTCACCAAAAATATTTCATGGATCTAAGCATCTCCGTTCGAAATACAAGGAACACTAGTTTTGGGTCTCATTACACTTAACCAAAAGTTAATGCGAGAGACATTTTATAAATTCATATACAGTGTTTGCATAGTTGTTTATTCTAATAGAAAAATCCTTCAACAAAGGACTTGCATTTAAAGAACAATGATCGTGGTTGGTTAATATTGCTAGAGACAGAGAGTTGTGTAAATATGGTTTCGAAGACATTTTGTCTTCATTGTCAGGAAGGATGGGAATTAATAAGAAATTTTATTCGACCATACTTGCCAACCCTCCCGGATTTTCCGGGAGACTCCCGAAATTCAGTGCCTCTCCCGAAAAACCTCCCGGGACAAATTTTCTCCCGAAAATCTCCCGAAATCCAGGCGACGCCCTCTCCAGCTCCATGCGGACCTGAGTGACGTGTCGACAGCCTGTTTTCATGTCCGCTTTCCCACAATATAAACAGTGTGCCTGCCCAATCACGTTATAACTGTAGAATGATCGAGGGCGAGTTCTTGGTTTCTTATGTGGGTTTATTGTTAGGCAGTTTCATTAACGTCCTCCCAGCGCGGCAACAACACACAACAACAGCAGTCACGTTTTCATCTACTGTAAAGCCAGGCACGTGCACACATAGGGCCCTATGGGTGCTTGAGCCCCTGCCCTTTTTTGCCTCGTCTTAAAAAGTGCCCTCTGCCTGTGTGTGTGTTTTTTTTTTCTTTTTTTTTTTTCTTTAAACAACATTAATAAATTCCTGTCAGGGATGTAAAAAACAAACAAACAAACAAAAAAAAACAGCGGTACAAAAACTCCACATTTTCTTGTAATACCGGGTTGTTTGAGCGAATATAAATACATTTTGTGCCAAATAAATGTGTTTGCTATTATCCATATTAACGTGCAGTAATTACTACTACTGATTGTGCACTGATTTCACAGCATTTCATGGAAGCCCTGAATTTACATTTACAGGAGCATATTTGGGTATGGGTGGCCTCCATCCTACAGCCCTCTACTGGCCCCTGGTCCATATTGTTGGCCCTGTATTGCGTTTCAGTTGCTTAGTCTGAGCATTAAGTGAGAAAGACCATAAGTTACAACTTGATGGTGTTTTCATCAAGTTAAGGCAAGAAGGACAGATTTTCACATTGAAGTTTTTTCCATTTGGGTATTTATTTTTGTATTTTTTTTTCAAAGTTCATGTTGCACTGTTCAATGTTCAATATTAAAGTGCTTATCTTTAACAATAAATAGCCTAATAATAAACCAGTGTTATGTTGCTTTTCATGTCTTCGAAGCCTATGATAATGTGAATTAGCTCATTATGACAATAATTTGTTGACACAAAAGAAATGGCAATCACTTTTACCTACAAAGGACATACAGCTAAGTAGTTAGCTTCCTATTAGCAAATTTAATTTTACATTAATTTCCATATTGTGTAAAGGACCAAAAAAAAATGTCCTGCCCTTTTCTGATTTTGAGCCCCTGCCCCTCTATAATCATGTGCACGTCCCTGTAGCAGTTCGTCTGCCGTAAACAGCAATGTTGTGACACTCTTAAACAGGACAATACTGCCATCTACTGTACATGCATATGTGACAATAACATCTCGGGCTTTTAGAGAGTGCAGTGCACAACTGCGCACACAACAAGGAGACGAAGCAGAATGCATCATCAGAGAGGGTGTTCAGCATGGTTAGAAAAATAATGACAGAGAATAGAACAAGGATGGACAATTCAACCTTTAACTCAACAATGAGTAGATGAGTGTTATGTGTGTGTATATGTGTAAATAAATGAACACTGAAATTCAAGTATTTCTCTTATTTATATATATATATATATATATATATATATATATATGTATAATAAAATAAATATATATATACATATATATATATATATATAGCTAGAATTCACTGAAAGTCAAGTATTTCTTATATATATATATACATATATATATATATATATATATATATATATATGTATATATATATATATATATATATATATATATATATATATATATATATATATGAACACAGATAGACAGATAGGCATTCACACTCACATTCACACATGTAGGAGCAATTTAGTGTTGCCAATCAGCCAAATCCCAAGTGCATATCTTTGGAGGTGGGAGGAAGCCGGAGTACCCGGAGGGAACACCAGAAGTCACAGGGAGAACATGCAACTCTACACAGAAAAACCCAGAGGTGAACCTGGGACCTTCTCGCAAATATTCCTCTTTGAATTTTTTTGGGGGAATATGTTGCATATTTTGTGTTTTTCTCATAATGAAAAAAATAATAAAAAATAATAATTAAAATGTAAAAAAAAATAAAATAAATCATATATTACTTACTTGTTTGATATTTATTTGTCAAGGAGGGATAATGTGAGTTTTTGGGGAAAAAAGCTGTCATTGTTCTAAAATGTAATATGCATGGTCCATTATTGACATATTAAAGGCTTTATCTGTCATCTAAAGTATTCCATTGCACAACACTGTTTGGGAAATTATTGCATGTTTTGTGTTTCAATAATTACAAAAAGAGCATAAAGTATTAAAAAAACATGACAAATATATATATATAAAAAAAAGTTATATCTATGAATACTAAAGCTGATGAAAAAATTTAAAGCGTCGAAAGTTAAAAAAAAAATGTATGCATGACTGAACACTATTTTAAGCGTATCCATTTTTTGGCTAAGGAGGGATAGTGGAAAAACTGTCATTGTTTCAAAAATAATAAGGTACCAAAATCAGTGTTGTTATGAATCACTGACCTATTAAAGGCTGCAATTGCCCCATCTAAGGTATTCCACTTCATACCTCGTTTTTTAAAATTATGTATGTTTTCTCCATCATAAAATTGTTTTGTTTGTTTGTTTTTTTCATACAAAAAGAGCTTCATACTAAAAAACACATGACACGTATATGTACATAACAACTTTATATTTAAGGATAGGTCTGAAACTGTTGAAGAATTTAAAGCATTGAAAGTTAAAAACATATGTATGACTTACATAAAACACTTTTTGGAGTGCGTAATTTTTTCGTCGCTTAGGAGGCTTAACATTGTTCTAAATTAAGTTGTTAAGATCATACATTTTGATACATTTACATGACATATGACATTATAATGTCATCGTTTAATAGGTCGTAGTGTAAAACATGAATGTTGGAGGACAAAAAACACTAATATTGAATTATTTTGTCTGAAGACTAAATGTTTAGAAGGGACACACACATGTTCCCTGGAATTGGCTCTGACAACGAGACAGTAGGCGTTTAAAGTTACCGACCAGAAAAGAGGGGATTTGCCAGACTGTGTATTTAATGCCTGCCAAAAAGGTGGAGCACAAAATGAGTCCGCACGCACGTAGAGGACACGCACACCCAGAGTGTGGTTTTTACACAAAAGGATTTTGTCACTCTTTTGACACCATATGAGAGCCTTCAATGAACCTAATCTGCATGTTCTTTTTAACTGTGTCAGGCACAGGAGTACAGAAATGTCCGATCCAAGATTCAAACCCAGAACTGCCTGGGTGTGATGCAGATGTGTTAACCACGTGCCTTACAGAGCATTATTAACTTTCTGTTTCTGTTACATAAGTGTTCCAACAAATTTGTAGGGATTATTGAAAAAGCAGCGTGGTACTGCAGTGCATTTAAACAGATAATTGATGTATCATAATTTAAAGACACGGCATAGCAAGGCCTGAAGACAGGGAAAAGGTTCAACCAATTGAACAATGCTCAAATATACAAAAGTATGTCTGCAAGCTCATTTTCTCTCAGAGATGCCTTCAGGGTTCTCTAATTGCCACCTTGCTGCAATTGTAAGCATTTTAAATGACATTAGATCTTTTAGCAGCGGTCCAGCTGTGTGCTCAGAATTGTATCCCTTCCTTGATCTTCACACTCTGATCTTGATATTCGTTCCTGCGGTGGGTCTTTCTCTTCTCACCGTTAATGCGAGTTTACACATATTTGTGCAAATAGTTGTCTCGACCCTATGATACAATGAAAGCAATATAACCGCTGCACTGCAATAACACTCTTTACTGTTCAGTTCAGTTTGTGTTTAATCTTATGGAGATCGTTTTAATGGTCATAGGAGGCTGCAATTTGTGGCTTTACAAACCATGCAGGGCTATACTGTACGAGTAACATGTTTATTTTCCCGTCACATTAATATGAATGAGAGCTGTAATGCTAAGCACTTGATGTTTACCAGTTTTATTCTTTTCAATAAGGAGGGCTTAGATGAGAGAAAACCACAGTTACTACAATACAATAACACAACAGTCTTAACGCAGGGATGCCCGTCGGTATCTTCAATTTGGCCCGCGAGATGACGGCACAAGTTCGAATTTAACAAGCAACCAGGCCGTGAGGGGTGTTTTCATAATACATTTGAATACCCAGGGGTCTGACAAGTGGCAAACTGTCACTATTTTATGGACTACGTGAGAATCTCAGGTCAGTGATCAGGATGTGTACTAATAATAATACAAGCACAGCATTTTTTTATCTGACCCAACCCAAACAACCTTTCCTAGTAATCGAGCATAACAAAAATGTAACCAGCACAGAAAGTCAACAAACATGGTCACACATAACACAACCTGCTCACTGAACTTTGTGGATATTATTAAAAAAACGTCCCATCACTATAAAAAAAAAATCAAAATTACACCCATTACATCCATTGCAAGGCATGATGGGGAAAATACAACACACTCTCCACACTTATCCATGTTTCACTTACAGCTGCTTGATATTTCTAATTGATTACAAAGGTTTAACGAGGTCGTCACGGATGTAAACAAGGTAGGAGTTGAACTTTCAACTTAAAGGCCTACTGAAATGCGATTTTCTTATTTAAACGGGGATAGCAGGTCCATTCTATGTGTCATACTTAATCATTTCGCAATATTGCCATATTTTTGCTGAAAGGATTTAGGAGAGAACATTGACGATAAAGTTCGCAACTTTTGGTCGCTGATAAAAAAGCCTTGCCTCTACCGGAAGTAGCAGACGATATGCGCGTGACGTCACAGGTTGTGGAGCTCCTCACATCCGCACATTGTTTACAATGATGGCCACCAGCAGCGAGAGCGATTCGGACCGAGAAAGCGACGATTTCCCCATTAATTTGAGCGAGGATGAAAGATTTGTGGATGAGGAAAGTGAGAGTGAAGGACTAGAAGGCAGTGGGAGCGATTCAGATAGGGAAGATGCTGTGAGAGGCGGGTGGGACCTGATATTCAGCTGGGAATGACTAAAACAGTAAATAAACACAAGGCATATATATACTCTATTAGCAACAACACAACCAGACTTATATTTAATATGCCACAAATTAATCCCGCATAACAAACACCTCCCCCCTCCCGTCCATATAACCCGCCAATACAACTCAAACACCTGCACAACACACTCAATCCCACAGCCCAAAGTACCGTTCACCTCCCCAAAGTTCATACAGCACATATATTTCCCCAAAGTCCCCAAAGTTACGAACGTGACATGCACAAAGCGGCACGCACGTACAGGCAAGCGATCAAATGTTTGGAAGCCGCAGCTGCATGCGTACTCACGGTACCGCGTCTGCGTATCCAACTCAAAGTCCTCCTGGTAAGAGTCTCTGTTGTCCCAGTTCCACACAGGCCAATGGTAAAGCTTGACTGTCATCTTCCAGAAATGTAAACAATGAAACACCGGCTGTGTTATCCGGCACACCAGTCAAGGGGTGCATTCTACGGCGGGGGTGCGTTATCCAGTACAACACCTGCCGCAATACACCGCTTCCCACCTACAGCTTTCTTCTTTGCTGTCTCCATTGTTCATTAAACAAATTGCAAAAGATTCACCAACACAGATGTCCAGAATACTGTGGAATTTTGCGATGAAAACAGACGACTTAATAGCTGGCCACCATGCTGTCCCAAAATGTCCTCCACAATCCGTGACGTCACGCGCTGACGTCATCATACCGAGACGTTTTCAGCAGGATATTTCACGCGAAATTTAAAATTGCACTTTAGTATTGGCATGTGTTGCAATATTAAGATTTCATCATTTATATATAAACTATCAGACTGCGTGGGTTTCAGTAGGCCTTTAATGTTCATTCATAATAGTTATTAATTATATATGCATTATATGATTACAATATTATTATAATATGTATAAAACACACACACACACACACACATATATATATATATATATATATATGTATGTATATTATGTATATGTACAGTATACCGATACTAATTAAGTACCGTGGTACTAATCAATCATAAACGGTACTATCTTGCCTCTAAAAAATACCAGTTCCCTTTTTAATTTATTTTTATTTTTAACAGGCATGACGTTGTGACATTGCTGGTTTTACGAGCAGAGGAGCATGTTCAACAACACACACGCACAGAGTTTTAAAAGCAGACAGTGTGTAGACAGTTTTTAAGTCAAAATGCGTCCATTCTTCCTTTTCTTATGAAAAAGAGGTACTTTACAACATGGCTAGCTAGCTAGCAGCTAATGTCCATCCGCAGTCGGCATTGTTTTGGCTACTTCCAAATCACTAATCCTCACCTCCATGGCGACAAATAAAGTATGTTTCTTTCAAGTATCATCCCTGCAGGACAAGGAATAGCTAACCATGCTTCACTACACACCGTAGGAGGATACAATAGCTCACCGGCATCACCGCTAACAAAAGCTAGCGCTTCTCAATGTAAACAAATGCCAGGGGTGGATCTACACCTGATATCCACTGTAATGATACAAAGTACAAGAGTGTATCTCGTCGATACTACTATGAATACATCGATATTTTTATAGTCACAAAATATATTTTTCCTTTCACGAGAAAGGATAATACAACTGAAATTGTTGTGGTGTGTCAGCATTGTCGCAGCCAGAAACACACAACACGCAAGAGGGCGGATTGATCCATGTAGTAAATTATATACAATTGTGTTTAGTTATTTTGTTCTATTGCTCAATCAATTGTGTGTAACAAAAAAGAATAAGGAAATAGCTTTAACATGGTGCTGATACTAATAAGCTGTCAATAGCATTCACAATAGACAAACGGCGAATTTTACATTTAATACATGTGATCGGTTTTGGTATCGGCTGATCTCACTTCTGGATGATCGGAATCGGCAGCATAAAACCCTGATCGGAACATCTCTAGCTACAACGTTTTCACTGAGGCTTGAGATACATTTATTAAACGCTATTTTTTTACAATAAATATTCTTGCTTTGTTGCAATTTATTTATTTTTTGCACACATTACCTAAATCAAATTAAGGTCATTGCCTGTGTATGTGAAACACACGCCAAATAAGATCCAGGACAGTTACTGCTGCAGAATGTGTAAATAAGTGTAATTTTTTTTTTAATGACTGTGCAAATGCAACTGCAGCAGATCACTGAAGGCACTGCACACCTGTGTTAGAACGTCTGCTTAATGGAACAAGGCAAAGTAAGCTTTTAAAGACATCAAACTCAGCAGGAAACACAGATGACTATGAGCAGCTGAAGACTTCTATTGAGTCTGCCTTAATGCACAATTATCGTAATAAGGCCTAAAGCAAACATCTAGTCTAAATGTCGCTGCATCTCCTGCTGTGGTGACGCATGCTTGTTTTCACATCGCACGTCACATCTGTGTTGGATGGGGGGGTCCTCCAGTAAAAGAATCAATGAGAAGCTTTGAAAAGATACCATTGCAGTGGTTATCTTGCTACTGCAAGAAGCTATCTTAGACTTTAACTCACATTTTATCTTTAAAATTAGTGCTAAATGTATTGATTTTATTAATGTATTAGTGCATATATTAAACTAGAAAATAGTCATTACTTATATAATTCATACTTAAAATGCTGTTTTGCACTGCCGTTTTTGCACCGGAAGGCTAAAGACTGACTGGATAAATTCTATCATATTCCATTTTGACTGTACTTGAATCAGAGGGTGTAATGCATATATTAAATTACAAAGTAGTCATTACTTCTATAATTCATATTTAAAATTCTGTTTTGCACTGCTGTTTTTGCACCGGGAGGCTAAAAACTGAATCCTCTCCTATTCCATTTTGACTGTACTTGAATGTGTACTAGAACATATTTATATTATTCACATGTAAAAAATGCTACTTGCACTGCTGTCTTTTTGCACCAGAAAAATAATGATAGGACAATTCTATTCGATTCCATAGCCTTATTTATAGTATTCACATGTATAATGCTATTTGCACCGCTGTTGTTGCACCTGCTGTTTTTTGATGGTTTTGCACTGGAAGGAAAGTGAGGGGACAATTCGAGTGTACGCTATTCCATATCTTTATTTTTTACTCTCCTTGATATGTGAATACTTAAGTGTTCATTGTTTATTGTTTATTGTGAGCAAACTGTGGTGCTGAATTTCCCCAAGGGATCAATAAAGTACTTTCTATTCTATTCTATTTAGAGATGTCCGATAATATCGGCCGATAAATGCGTTAAAATGTAATATCGGAAATTATCGGTATCAGTGTGTGAATGTGTGTGTGAATGGGTAAATGTGGAAGTAGTGTCAAAGCGCTTTGAGTACCTTGAAGGTAGAAAAGCGCTATACAAGTACAACCCATTTATCATTTATCGTTTTTTTTATTATCGGTATCGTTTTTTATTTATTTATTTTATTTTTTTAAATCAACATAAAAAACACAAGATACACTTACAATTAGTGCAAACAAAAAACCTCTCTCCCCCATTCACACTCATTCACATAAAAGGGTTGTTTCTTTCTGTTATTAATATTCTGGTTCCTACATTATATTCCAATATATATCAATACAGTCTGCAAGGGATACAGTCCGTAAGCACACATTATTGTGCGTGCTGCTAGTCCACTAATAGTACTAACCTTTAACAGTTAATTTTACTAATTTTCATTAATTACTAGTTTCTATGTAACTGTTTTTATATTGTTTTACTTTCTTTTTTATTCAAGAAAATGTTTTTAATTAATTTATTATTTTATTTTATTATTATTTTTAAAAAGTACCTTATCTTCACCATACCTGGTTGTCCAAATTAGGCATAATAATGTGTTAATTCCACGACTGTATGTGTATCGATTGATATCGGTATCGGTTGATATCGGTATCGGTAATTAAAGATTTGGACAATATCGGAATATAGGATATCGGCAAAAAGCCATTACTAGACATCCCTAATTCTATTCTATTCTATTATTTGGTGCATGTACCAAAAGTGTTCCACCTGTGCATTTAGGCTTATTAAAATACATCTCAGTACTTTGGAGATGTAACAAAGAAAAACACACCTAATATCCATCCATCCATCCATGTTGTACCGCTTGTCCCTCTCGGGCCGCGGAGGAGGCTGGAGACGATCTCAGCTGCATTCGGGCGGAAGGCGGGGTACACCCTGGACAAGTCACCACTTCATCACAGGGCCAACACAGATAGACAACATTCACACTCACATTCACACACTAGGGCCAATTTAGTGTTGCCAATCAACCAATCCATCCATCCATCCATTTTCTACCGCTTGTCCCTTTCGGGGGTCGCAGGGGGCGCTGGAGCCTATCTCAGCTGCATTCGGGCGGGCATTCTTTTATTTTTTTGATTGATGATGACCGATAATGAGCAACCAAATTCCACGCGTCCGTGGTCCCTCACTAAACGTAAGTCATTTGGTTACAATATATTTTTTTACACAAGCATGTTTATATCATCTGTTTTGAGTGTTATTTCAGTCCCACCATCTTTTGTTATTTCACCCTGATTTTAGTTCTATTTAGTCCAGGCAATTCATTTGTTGTGCAAATACTCTTAAAGGCCTACTGAAACCCACTACTACTGACCACACAGTCTGATAGTTTATACATCAATGATGAAATCTTAACATTGCAACACATGCCAATACGGCCGGGTTAGCTTACTAAAGTGCAATTTTAAATTTTGCGCAAAATATCCTGCTGAAAACGTCTCGGTATGATGACGTCTGCGCGTGACGTCACGGATTGTAGAGGACATTTTGGGACAGCATGGTGGCCAGCTATTAAGTCGTCTGTTTCCATCGCAAAATTCCACAGTATTCTGGACATCTGTGTTGGTGAATCTTTTGCAATTTGTTCAATGAACAATGGAGGCAGAAAAGAAGAAATCTATAGGTGGGAAGCGGTGTATTGCGACCGACTGCAGCAACAACACAAACACAGCCGGTGTTTCATTGTTTACATTCCCGGAAGATGACAGTCAAGCTTTACCATTGGCCTGTGGAGAACTGGGACAACAGAGACTCTTACCAGGCGGACTTTGAGTTGGATGCGCAGACGCGGTACCGTGAGTACGCATGCAGCTGCGGCTTCCAAACATTTGATCGCTTGCCCGTACGTGCGTGTTGCTATGTGCATGTTACGTACGTAACTTTGGGGACTTTGGGGAAATATATGTGCTGTATGAACTTTGGGGAGGTGAACGGTACTTTGAGCTGTGGGATTGAGTGTGTTGTGCAGGTGTTTGAGTTGTATTGGCGGGTTATATGGACAGGAGAGGGGAGGTGTTTGTTATGCCGGATTAATTTGTGGCATATTAAATATAAGCCTGGTTGTGTTGTGGCTCATAGAGTATATACAGGTAAAAGCCAGTAAATTAGAATATTTTGAAAAACTTGATTTATTTCAGTAATTGCATTCAAAAGGTGTAACTTGTACATTATATTTATTCATTGCACGCAGACTGATGCATTCAAATGTTTATTTCATTTAATTTTGATGATTTGAAGTGGCAACAAATGAAAATCCAAAATTCCGTGTGTCACAAAATTAGAATATTACTTAAGGCTAATACAAAAAAGGGATTTTTAGAAATGTTGGCCAACTGAAAAGTATGAAAATGAAAAATATGAGCATGTACAATACTCAATACTTGGTTGGAGCTCCTTTTGCCTCAATTACTGCGTTAATGCGGCGTGGCATGGAGTCGATGAGTTTCTGGCACTGCTCAGGTGTTATGAGAGCCCAGGTTGCTCTGATAGTGGCCTTCAACTCTTCTGCGTTTTTGGGTCTGGCATTCTGCATCTTCCTTTTCACAATACCCCACAGATTTTCTATGGGGCTAAGGTCAGGGGAGTTGGCGGGCCAATTTAGAACAGAAATACCATGGTCCGTAAACCAGGCACGGGTAGATTTTGCGCTGTGTGCAGGCGCCAAGTCCTGTTGGAACTTGAAATCTCCATCTCCATAGAGCAGGTCAGCAGCAGGAAGCATGAAGTGCTCTAAAACTTGCTGGTAGACGGCTGCGTTGACCCTGGATCTCAGGAAACAGAGTGGACCGACACCAGCAGATGACATGCCACCCCAAACCATCACTGATGGTGGAAACTTTACACTAGACTTCAGGCAACGTGGATCCTGTGCCTCTCCTGTCTTCCTCCAGACTCTGGGACCTCGATTTCCAAAGGAAATGCAAAATTTGCATGGTTGGGTGATGGTTTGGGGTGCCATGTCATCTGCTGGTGTCGGTCCACTCTGTTTCCTGAGATCCAGGGTCAACGCAGCCGTCTACCAGCAAGTTTTAGAGCACTTCATGCTTCCTGCTGCTGACCTGCTCTATGGAGATGGAGATTTCAAGTTCCAACAGGACTTGGCGCCTGCACACAGCGCAAAATCTACCCGTGCCTGGTTTACGGACCATGGTATTTCTGTTCTAAATTGGCCCGCCAACTCCCCTGACCTTAGCCCCATAGAAAATCTGTGGGGTATTGTGAAAAGGAAGATGCAGAATGCCAGACCCAAAAACGCAGAAGAGTTGAAGGCCACTATCAGAGCAACCTGGGCTCTCATAACACCTGAGCAGTGCCAGAAACTCATCGACTCCATGCCACGCCGCATTAACGCAGTAATTGAGGCAAAAGGAGCTCCAACCAAGTATTGAGTATTGTACATGCTCATATTTTTCATTTTCATACTTTTCAGTTGGCCAACATTTCTAAAAATCCCTTTTTTGTATTAGCCTTAAGTAATATTCTAATTTTGTGACACACGGAATTTCGGATTTTCATTTGTTGCCACTTCAAATCATCAAAATTAAATGAAATAAACATTTGAATGCATCAGTCTGCGTGCAATGAATAAATATAATGTACAAGTTACACCTTTTGAATGCAATTACTGAAATAAATCAAGTTTTTCAAAATATTCTAATTTACTGGCTTTTACCTGTATATGTTTTGTGTTTATTTACTGTTTTAGTCATTCCCAGCTGAATATCAAGTCCCACCCGCCTCTCACAGCATCTTCCCTATCTGAATCGCTCTCACTGCCCTCTAGTCCTTCACTCTCACTCTCCTCATCCACGAATCTTTCATCCTCGCTCAAATTAATGGGGAAATCTTCGCTTTCTCGGTCCGAATCACTCTCGCTGCTGGTGGCCATGATTGTAAACAATGTGCAGATGTGAGGAGCTCCACAACCGGTGACGTCACGCGCATATCGTCTGCTACTTCCGGTACAGGCAAGGCTTTTTTATCAGCGACCAGAAGTTGCGAACTTTATCGTCAATGTTCTCTACTAAATCCTTTCAGCAAAAATATGGCAATATCGCGAAATGATCAAGTATGACACATAGAATGGACCTGCTATCCCCGTTTAAATAAGAAAATCGCATTTCAGTAGGCCTTTAAAGGCACACTGTGTAATATTTTAAATGATTCTGTTGCCAGCAATGTAGAGAATGGATTTGAATGAGGACCTAATCTGTTTAAATCTAAATAAAAGTTTATGGATGTTACAATTGTGCTTTATTACAGAGGAAATTTGACATACTTTATTTGTATTTTGCGTACGAACTGTAATAGCTCAATGCTTTGCAATATTGTTTAATGTCATCAATTGTCTTACAGGGAGATTCACTCTATACTTAGGGGTGGTAACCAAGGTAAACTATTATAGTAGCTGCAGCTGCTCCTGGGTAGACTGACTGTTATGTGGGTGCCACCCCTGCAGTAATAGGGGGCCACCCCTGAAAAAATGTCTGGACTGGGGTAGACTGATGGAAACGTGTTGCCAATTTGCGCTTACGTCCTCTCCGACCACTACCAAAACATTCATGCACCAGTGTGGGCTGCACTGCAGGCAAGGTGGGTGATGTGTCTTCCCTAATGACACAACGACATTGACTCGGATGGCGGAAGCTGGATTGGTACCAGGAACCCTCAAGTTCTGGACGGCCGTGCTACCTTTTGAGCAGTGCTGCTGAACTAACTATTAGGTAAAGTACAGGAACAACAAACACACAAATATGTAGTAGGGAAGTTCACCAGGGGTGTTTTAGGAATTGTTCTTATTCAGTAAATAAATGTCCAGAGAAAACTAAAATATTTTGATGTCATTTTTTGAGATCTCAAATAACATCAGAATACAAATAAGAAAGTTAACGCTGCTACAGAAAGAAAGAAGTAAGGAGGAAGAACGAGAGGGAGCAAGACAAAGAACTCTTCCAGAACGTTATAGCTTTTGGGAGTGAGAGTGGAAGGAGAAAGGGTTGGAGCGAGACGTCATAACCTGGACAGGGAGGAAGATGTGCAAATCCCACTTTATCTGATTGTGATATTATGAAAGCCTGGAATGTTTTAATTAAACATTGGAAAGGCAGTCACAATCAAAAAAGAAATCAATTTGAAGAGTAACCTCTGACAAAAAAAACCAAATACAACATGAATTGGTGATCTTCCAACAACATAGCAATCTTTTTCCTATCCACAGATAAGGTGGGGGTTTGGAGATATCACCAATGGGCTCCTGGAATGCGTATGGCTATAAAAGTGTGTTATCGTACAACAGTCCAATGCATTGAAGACAAAGCTGCACGCAAAAAATCTGAGACTCAAACTGTGGCTTTAGACAAGAGATTACTAGAATATTAATTTTGCCATTACAAGGGCGAATGGGTTTAGGAAGCAAAACGCATGCAAAGCTCAGCATAAATGATATGTCTGGCACATAAAGCATCATGATTAAATGATAATTACATTTAGATTTTATATTTTATTTTACTTAAGTTCTTGCTGTTTTGGCTATGTTTCTTATGTTAGCTGTTTTTCCATCCAAGACATGACAAGACCCATACAAGATCAAGACAAGCTCCTTGTATGTGTAAATGTACTAGACAATAGAACATTATTCTGATTGCCAAGCAGGGACAGGTGTTTCCTGATTGCCAACCAGGGAAAGTTGTGTCAAATCAGCACTCGTACAGGAAGTGGAAAGAAATAAAGGGAGGAGCACTGAAACAGAAACAAATAAAACACAGGAAAACCATGACAAAGTCCAAATATTTAACAACTTTAATGCTCGGTTGAAGTTAGAATTGAGGCAGCAAATGAATGAAAACTCATTAAATAAACACGTTAAAAACTCCAAAACAGTCTGCTTGACAAGTATTGAGCAAGTCTTCAAAAGCGTGTTGAGATTCAGTTTTAAGATCCTGCCTACTTTTATTTATTTAATAAAATATCATCCTAAGAAGCTTACTTTTATCATTTATTTATGTTCTGATCTTCTTGAGATTTTAACAAACATGGTTAATAAAGTAAATATTCATGTTGTTGTCACTTGAATTGCAGTTTTATCAACAGTAGACTACATTAAAGGGGGACTGCACTTATTTTGAAATGTTGCCTATCGTTCACAATCATTATGAAAGACATAACGAAGGATGTATTTTTTATTTTTTATGCATCCTAGAAATTAAATAAACATAATTAAAAGTCTGCTTACAGCGGAGCCAATGGGAGCTTCATTATGCCGCCCATAAAATCCGATAAATAACCATTCAAAAAGCGCCAACAATACTCCATTTACATTTCGTGACTTGAATATTAACTAAGTATTAGTGATATTGTTATTATAAGCGTTAACACAGACACACTATTTATAACGGCGCCGTGATCACAAGCTTGTGTGCCTATGTTTACATTATCGAGTGGTCTGCTGCTTCCTCGAATTCCTGCTCCTTGTAAATTTATTTTAGATCACAAATTATGCCTCTCACCTGAAAAGTAGATGGCTGATAATATAATCCGACAAGTTGGGACACTTTGACTGCCATTTCAGGACCTGGAACTGGCGAGGACGACAAGTGCTAGTGTGCCGTGATGCACCGCGTATGCTTAAAATTATCAAAATACGTATATATTAAAAGTTATTATAAATGTGCTTACATCATGTATATAAAACCTTAATGGAGGTGTTTGGATGATTTTTAAGGGCTATATAGGCAGAATAGAGCAGCTCCCATGGACTCCATTGTAAGCAAACCTTTGAAAGCATTTATTTACTATCAAGAATGCTTAAAAAAAACAAACATCTGTCGTCATGCCAGAACGACAGGCACAATTAAAAAAAAAAAAGTGCAGTTCCCCTTTAAGAGCTGCCTTTATCATTTATTTAGAAGAAATCTTTCGTGTTCAATTATATATTTTTTTTATTTTTTTCAACATTGACTGTTTCTCTCCAACTGTGGTAGACTCCACTTCCCTGTAACCCCGCTTAGAATAATGTATACACGATGGATAGGACAGACTTACCACTGTTCTTTTCGGGCAAATCGAGGGCAGTTGCTATTTTGCTACATAAATCTGTTCCTTTTGTACACTCGAATAGTATTTCTGATCACAATGGGAGGTATTTTATTGTCACGGGTTAGATCTCCAACATTCCAGTAGCCCTCGTAAATGTTTATGCTCCCAACCATGACGATGACACCTTTTTTAAACGTCTTTCTATAAATCTCCCTGACTTGTCAATGTACTATTTAGTACTAGGAGGAGAGTTTAACTGTTGGTTCAACCCCCAGCTTGATCGCTCATTACCCAAAACTTGCTCACCGTCAAGGTCTGTTTAGGTAATCCAGTCTAAGATGTTTGGCTTTTTTTTAAATCCCTCTCGAAGGCAACATTATTTTTTTCTCTGACTTCATCATATTTTCATCCGCATAGACGTCTTTCTAGTCGATAATAAATAACTTTAATCTATGCAATTATTTCTGACCATGCTCCAATTTAAATGGATTTACCTCTTAGAAACCTGACAACCACACGTGCGCCATGGTGTCTAAACATACAATTACTTTTAAATGAGGACTTTGTGGATGTTAAATAGATTTTTATGTGCTTTTGAAAAAGACTCCCAGGATGTCGGCCTCCGTACTCTGAGCCACAAGTCATGACAAAAAACTCAGGAAGAATATATTGACGGGTTTGACACAACACATATCTTTGTTAGATAACTTGCACTCTATCTCTCAAAAAACAGACACTTATAAGGAAATGTTCTCTCAACAGGCAGAACTTGATGTCCATGTGACAGATCATGCTACTGAACAAGTCCTTTGTTTAAGATTTCAGTTTTATGGTGATAAAGCTGGTGAATTAATAAATCATCAACTATACCAGGTATTAGCATCCCATTATATTCTGCAGATTCAATCCGATTCAGGTATAGTTACGGATGATCCTGAGATCAAATGAAAAATAATTTTAATGCGTCCCTCGACTCATTTTCTAATTGTTTTACTCCTGAGCGTAATAAGTTTTCCGCCAATTTAGACATCTTCTCGGTTGATCAGTCTGTTGCGGTAGGCTGAGAGACCAATTACTCTTGCTTAATAACATCCCCAGGACCAGATGGCTATCCTCCCGATTTTTTTCTAAATATTTAGGCATAAGCTTGCCCCCTATTGTTAGACATGTGCAATGAGTCATTTGAATCTGGCCGCCTCCAGCAAACGCTTAACCAAGCTTTAATTTCTCTTCTCTCATAAAAAGGCAAGGACCCTCTGTTGTGCACTTCACATCGTCCTATTAGCCTGTTAAATGTGGACTTAAAAGATTTATCCAAACTGCTGGCTATATGTCTGGTTACTATTCTCCTTTCTATTATTAATCTGGATCAAACCTGGCTCATTCGGAATATGCACTCTTTTTCTAATCTTCGACATATTTTCGATATATTCTGTGATGTGCCTGCTCTTAACACTGAAGAGGCAGTGCTATCCCAGGATGCTGAATAAACATGTGACCGAGTGGAGTGGAATAATCTATTTTAAAATGCTGGAGAGATTCAGCTTTGGTAATAGTTTTATTTCATGGATTAAGCTTCTATATTCATCGCCTGAGGCCTTGGTCAGGACAAACAATCTTCCATCAGAATATTTTTGCCTTTACTCTTCCACTTGGCAGGGCTGCCCCATAAGCCCATTGCTCTTGCCATTGAGCCTCTGTCAATAGTGCTTCGTACCAACCTGCTTATTACTGGCATATGTAAACACGATGTGCAGGTGAAAGTCTCTCTATTCCAGATTACCTTCTTCTGTATTTCTTGAACATCTCCGTCTCGGTCCCGGCTGCCTTAAGGACTCTCCAAGCTGTTGGACATATCCTGTTACAAATTGAACTTGGGGAAAAGTGAAATATTTCTTATCAATTCTGCTGCTAAGAAATATCCTTTGCCCAGTGTTCCCTTTAAAATTGCCTCGCAAAGTTTCACATACTTGGGTGTCCAGGTCACTCATACGCTTGCAGAGCTTTATAAAGCCAACATTGTTCCACTGTTGTCCAGAATTCAGGGAGATTTTGGTCGCTGGGCCTGACTTAATTTATCTACAGTGGCTTGTGTCAACTCTGTTAAAATGAGAGTACCTCCACGATTTTCCTATTTGTTCCAGTATATATCACTTTTTGTCCCTCAGTCTTTCTTTCTTAAATTCGATAGTCAAATTTTAGACTTCATTTGGAATAAAAAAAAATCACAGGTTACATAAGCAATATTTGCAGAGACCTAAGTCATCGGAAGGATTAGCCCTACCAAACTTTAGGTTTTACTACTGGGCCACTAACATTAGAATTCTTAAATAATGGCTGCAATGTGAAGCATTTGATACTCCTTTGTTATGGCTGGTTATGGAGGCAAACTCAACCAAACCAGTATCTCTAGGGCTCTGGTTCACTCTCCCATTCAATCATCAACATTCACTTTTACGAAAATTCAATTGTAAAAACCTCATTTAGAATTTGGGTTCAGTTTAAGCACAATTTTGGTTTACAGACTATTTCTAGTCTTGCACCCATCGCTGTTAATCATGCTTTCCCTCCCTCTCTTATCGATAGTGCCTTTTTAAAATGATCAAGTCTGGGGATCAATAGCAGTAAAGATGTATACATTGACAACACTTTTGCCTCTTTCCAACAACTTTTTGATACATTTTCACTCCCGAAGCAACACTTTTTTAGATATCTACTGAGCCGCATTTTCGATTGTAATACTTTCCCTAAGTTTTCAGATTTACCAACTGACACAGTTTTAGATGTGTTTCTGACACCGCTTCGAACTTCTAAAAGGATCAAATACACATGTTTTTAACCCAATTTTTCCTCTATGCCCTGTGTTTCTAAAGGGCTCTTTTTGTGTCATTCTGGACATTTTCTGGTCCTAAATGGCTGTCATAGTGTACCAAGTTGTCAGAATATCTACCCAGACTTTTTCTGTGCAGGTGAGATGCATGATTTATGATCCAGAACAGTGGTTCTTAACCCGGGTTCGATCCAACCCTAGGGGTTCGGTGAGTCGGGCTCAGGGGTTCGACGGACGTCAAGACACACCCGACTCATCGTGTAAATAAAAACTTCTCCCTATCGGCGTATTATGGATACGGCAACAGCAGAAGTCACACTGATTTGGAGGTGTGTAATTTGTTGTGAGTTTATGCACTGTGTTGGTTTTGTTCTTTGAACAAGGTGATGTTCATGCACGGTTCATTTTGTGCACCAGTAATAAAAAATGGTAACACTTAAGTATGGGGAACATATTCACCATTAACTAGTTGCTTATTAACGTGCAAATTAGTAACATATTGGCTCTTAACTAGTCATTATTAAGTACTTATTAATGCCTTATTCGGCATGGCCTTATTATAGCCCTAACCCTCTAACCCTGGCCCTAACCCTCTAACCCTAACCCTAACCAAATAACTCTAAATTAAGTCTTTGTTACTTAGAATATGTTCCCCAAGTGTCCAAAAAACTCTAAATTAAGTCTGTGTTACTTAGAATATGTTCCCCATACTAAAGTGTTACCAAAAACATATAAATTTGTCTTGAATTTGAAAAAAAAAAAAAAAATCAATAAAGAAGGGTTCGGTGAATGCGAGTATGAAACTGGTGGGGTTCGGTACCTCCAACAAGGTTAAGAACCACTGATCTAGAATAAACTTAATGGGAGCAAGGAAGCAAGGAAACAGCAGGCCACTCGATGATGTAAACATAGGGACATATGTTAGTGTTCACGGCGCCGCTATAAATACTAAGTCTGCGATAGCACTTATAATAACAATATCACTAATATTTGGTTAATATTCAAGTCACCAAATGTAAATGGAGTATTGTTGGTGTTTTTTGAGTGTATTATGATATTGAGATATAATGGGTGAAATAGTGGAACTCCCATTGGCTCCGCTGTAAACAGACTTTTTAATTAGGTTTGATTAATATTTTGAATGCATAAAAAAAAATCCATCCGTCGTCATGTCTTTCAAAATAATTGTGAACGATAGGCAAAATTCCAAAAAAAGTGCAGTTCCCCTTTAAATTGGAAGGCAACAGTGTCTCCTTGCCATACCCGCTGGATTAAAGATTGTCTTTATTTTAACAAACTGGAAAAGAATAGGCTGACATTGTTCTGTGAAGTTTCAGGAGTGTAGGGTCTCAAATTTAACCCTGACTGAAAAATCGTTGAAATGTAGATAATAGGGTTGTATGGTATACCGGTACTAGTAAAGTACAGCGGTACTAATGAATCAAAAGCAGTACTATACTCCCTTTGAAAAATACCGGTTCCCTTTTTTTGTTTTTCTTTAACAGGCATGACGGCGCGCCGTTGTCACGTTGTGGCATTGCTGGTTTTACGAGCAGCAGAGCATGTTCGGCAGCGCACAATCAAGGAGTACTTTAAAGCAGACACAGTGTGTAAACATAAAAGGGAAAATGGACGCATTTTGGCTTGGCTTTAAAACTAACGATAAAAGTGAATCTATAACACCGAAACGCCGCTCAGTAAGAGGTGCTTTAAAGCATCTGCAGTTGTCAGTGTTTTGGCTACTTCTAAATCACCAATCCTTGCCTCCATGGCGACAAATAAAGTAAGTTTCTTACAAGTATCATCCCTGCAGAACGAGGAATAGCTAAACATGCTTCACTACACACCGTAGGAGGTAACAACAGCTCACCGCCATCACCGCTAACAAAAGCTCACGCTTAACAATGTAAACAACTGCCATGGGTGGATCTACACCTGATGTCTACTGTAATGATACAAAGGACAAGTGCGTATCTAGGCGATTCTACAATGATTGACATTTATATTAAGTTTATAAACTCAGGAAATATGTTCCTTGGCAATATGAGGACTTTAATTATGACCAATATATGATCCTGCAACTACATGGTATCAGATCGATAGCCACATTTGTGGTATCATCCAAAAGTAATGTAAAGCATCCAAACAACAGAAGAATACATGTTTATTACATTTTAACAGAAGTGTAGATATATCAAGTTAAAACACAAAATAACTAGATATTAACAGTAAATGAACAAGTAGATTAATAATCCATTTTTACAGCTTGTCCTTCATAATTTTGACAAAATAATAGAATGGGAAATGACACAATATGTTACTGCATATGTCAGCAGCCAAATTAAAAGCCTTTGTTTGCTTACTTACTACTAAAAGACAAGTTGTCTAATATATTCAGTATTTTATTTAAGGTAAAGTATTGTAAAGTATCAAAATACATTTTGGTACCAGTACCGGTACCAAAATATTGGTATCGCGACAACCCGAGTAGATAATTGAGGAAACCTTTGTCTGCTTTTGTGTATTGCTGCACTGTGTTGTTGTTTGTGGCTTCATGTCAATATTTGTCTTTACTCATTTGACTGATGGGTTTTTTTTTTGTTTTTTTGTGGGTTACTTGTTTGGGAGAAAGAAACATTTCACAAGTTTGTTGTATCACTGCTAATTGTATATGTCGAAAAAACTCAAAAAACAACTGTTTAAAATAAAAACAATAATGTATACACCGTACTGACGGACGGACAGCACTGCAGCTGTATGGATTCTGCAAATATGTGTGTAAAATGCACATGTTTTAATAAGCTAGTAAAACATTTCTGTTTTGTGTATAAGACATCCAGTTCAAATCATTTCTTTGGCTCTTTTTTCCACTATGAATACACACGAACACACTGCTAGGAAATGCGTCATTCAATATATTTACTTCCAAAGACGAGGAAAATAACATCCAAGTTAATTTTGTGTATCCGCAACAGTGTGATTCTGGCAAAGGCCGTACCAGTGTTGTTGCTTCAATAATATATTTTTAGCCAGCTACAAGCATGTTAATGCCTTTGAATAATTCAACATTGGCTCAAGCTTGGGGAATAACAAATGCAAGGTCTGCCAGCACCTACCTTTTCCTACAAACAATATTCATCTAAATTCCCCATTCTTGGGGCATTTGCGCACGCACGCTCGCACAAAAACTAAATCCACCAGGCCCTCGAAACACCCTGCACTTTCACTTGCTGATGTTCCCCGGACATTGTCCGAGGTTAAATTGACCAAGGTCTGTGCTCGATCCCTGCGGGAGAATCTTTGCCCATGAAAATTTAAGTCCTGATTGGTGATGAGTATATGCTGATTATCACCCAAAGTCATTTGTAAAGCCCATCCATCCATCCATTTTCTACCGCTTGTCCCGTTCAGGGTCGCGGGGGGTGCTGGAGCCTATCTCAGCTGCATTCGGGCGGAAGGCGGGTTACACCCTGGACAAGTCGCCACCTCATCACAGGGCCAACACAGATAGAGAGACAACATTCACACTCGCATTCACACACTAGGGCCAATTTAGTGTTGCCAATCAACCTATTCTCAGATGCATGTCTTTAGAGGTGGGAGGAAGCCGGAGTACCCGGTGGGAACCCACGCAGTCACGGGGAGAACATGCAAACTTCACACAGAAAGATCCAGAGCCCGGGATTGAACCCAGGACTACTCAGGACCTTCGTATTGTGAGGCACATGCACTAACCCCTGGTCCACCGTGCTGCCTGTAAAGCCATTGCATTTATTTCGGCTTTGTTAATCATAGTACCACAAACATTTAGCAGCGTTCCTCAAAGTTCCATTTTAGGTCCTCTCTTTTCCACATTTGAGCTACTCAACAGGTGGCCCCGCAAGTTCGGTTCAAAAAAACTTGTGAGAGACTCACATTTTTGCAGCAGATTCTTTAAAAACACTAGAATGCTGTCATAGAGATTAGATTTTGACTAACTTTTTCGAAGAAGGTCCTAAAAAACAGCAGAGCGCTCCTGTAACTCTGACAAAATAAACAGACCAAAATCAAATGTCAACAGTAGAGGACGTTGGTTCTTCGGAATATACAAAATATTTTTTATCGCTATATTAGTCTATTTATACCTGCATTGTCCTTTCCATCCTTACACTTTCCATCATTGTAACTGAGCTACTGTGTTTAACAATTTCCCTTGTGGATCATTAAAGTTTGTCTAAGTCTAAGTCTAAGACTGATAAGTCCAGCCCCCTAGATGTTCTAGAAATGTGGCTCCCAAAACAATTAACCTGTAATTTCCGGACTATATGCCACACTTTTTTCCTGTGGTTTATAAAACAGGGCGGCTAATTTATGCATTTTTCTTCACAAACAGCCATAATGTTTTGTGTTTAACAAAAAGTTTTCATCTAACAAAAGCAGAGAGACAGAAAAGGTGTGTTATTGTTTGTGCTATGGCGCCACGTTTTTTGAACGCGTTCGCTCACTGCAGGTGCTGAGGGGTGAACGTCTACGTTATTTTCTTCTGTTTAATGTTTTAAACCGGAGATACAAGTGTCGTTCCTTATTCTAGTCGTCCATAGCGTTTCTACTTGTATGGATCATTCCTTTATCACTCCAAGCAACGTTTGTAAGTTTTACAATATCACTAAAACTATTCATATTTACTAAACTGTCCCATGTGTGATGTCTGTCGGATTGTTTTCATACATGTGTACGTGCTATCAAAATGTAATGAAGCTAGCGTTGTTACCATTAGATAATATGCGAGCCTGTTTACGAATGTCTGTGTTAGTATTATTAACTTACAATTGCATTATTTTCGTATTGTTTCAGTTTCACATATTCCTCAGTAAATTTACCAAAACGTCACCATGGCATGATTGAGCCTGTTTAGCTAATTGGAGAGCTAGCTTCCGCAGCTAGTGGGTCCATGATGATAACATCTGTTTTTTTGATCAGTCGTTTTACTTTCGTGTTACAGACACTGTTGGAAACAATTAAGGTATGTAAATAAACATTTACAAAATCTTTCTGTGCAAAAAATATTTTTTAAACGAATATATTTGTGACTTATAGTCTAGTGCGGCTAATAGTGTGGAACCTTGATCAACGAACTAAAACCAAAACGTTTGTATAGTGAAGCAGAGTTCTCCATAAGAATCAATGTGAATAATTGATTTAGCCTCAACAAAAGTCCCTAATTTAGTAACAAACTGCACACTTTGAAGACACTATAATGTGTATATATATATATATACACATCTATATATCCATCCCATCCATGTTATATTAGGGGTGTTATTATTATTTTATTTTTTCATTCATTTTTATTTTTTTTAATTAATCAATCCAACAAAACAATACACAGCAATACCATAACAATGCAATCCAATTCCAAAACCAAACCCGACCCAGCAACACTCAGAACTGCAACAAACAGAGCAATTGAGAAGAGACACAAACACGACACAGAACAAACCAAAAGTAGTGAAACAAAAAGGAATATTATCAACAACAGTATCAATATTAGTTACAATTTCAACATAGCAGTGATTAAAAATCCCTCATTGACATCATCATTAGACATTTATAAAAAAAAAAAAGAACAATAGTGTCACAGTAGCTTACACTTGTATCGCATCTCATAAGATTGACAACACACTGTGTCCAATATTTTCACAAAAATAAAATAAGCTGGGTATGTGGGCTTGTATTAAGCCTCAGGGAGTTCAACGCCCCTGCCTGACATAGCTCCGGGTCACCCTTGGGCAAGGTGTAGCACCCGAATGCCCCCCCCCATCAGGGTTACGATACCCCCCATAAAAAAAACGAAGAGAAGATGCGTTACCCGGCCCGGAGGAAGCCCGGGGCCCTCCTCCGGAGCTAGGCCCGGAGGCACGGCTCGTCAGCGAGCACCTGGTGGCCGGGCTAGCCACGGAGCCCGGCCGGGCACAGCCCGAAGAAGCTACGTGGACACACCATCTTTTCCACCACCCGCGGTCAGAACCAGTGGGGTCGGGTGCGCTGCCAAGTGGATGGCAGTGAAAGTGGAGGCTCCAGACGGACCAATTCGGGGCAGCAGAGGCTGATTTTCGGGACGTAGAACGTCTCTATGCTGGTGGTGAAGGAGCCTGAGCTGGTGCGAGAGGTGGAGCGCTACCGGTTGGATCTGGTGGGGCTTACCTCTACGCATAGCAAGGGCTCTGAAACCACACTCCTGGACAAGGGATGGACCTTGTTCACTTCTGGAGTTGCTCAGGGTGTGAGGGCCCAGGCGGGTGAGGGGATACTCACGAGTCCCCGGCTGAGTGCCTGTACGTTGGAGTTCACCCCAGTGGACAAGAGGGTCGCCTCCCTTCGCCTTAGGGTTGGAGGGGGGAAAACTTTGACTGTTGTTTGTGCGTACGCACCAAACAAGAGTTCAGAGTATTCGGCCTTTTTGGATACCTTGCATGGGGTCCTGTATGGGGCGCCGGCAGAGGATTCCTTAGTCTTGCTGGGGGACTTCAACGCACACGTGGGCAATGACAGTGATACTTGGATTGGCGTGATTGGGAGGGACGGTCTCCCTGATCTGAACCTGAGTGGGGGATTGTTATTTGACTTCTGTGCTAGTCACGGACTTGCGATAACAAACACCATGTTCAAGCATAATGATGCTCATGGGTGTACCTGGTACCAGAGCACCCTAGGCCAAAGATCAATGATTGATTTTGTAATCGCATCAGCTGATCTGAGGCCGTATGTTTTGGACACTTGGGTGAAGAGTAGGGATGATGTTTGATAAGAAATTATCGAGTTCGAGCCTATTATCGAATCCTCTTATCGAACCGATTCCTTATCGATTCTCTTATCGAATCCAGATAGGTTGTTGTATATGGAAAAAAAACACACAATATTTGGTTTAATAAAAGCTCACTTTTATTATATAAGAAAAAAATAAAATCTAATAAATAAATAAATATTGACTGTTACCCCCCTAAAAAATAAAATAAAATAAATAAATATTGACTGTTGTTACCCAAAGTATATTAAGTGGGATTTTTCAGAAAAACAAATATATACAGTAACACAAAAACAACCTGTCTCTGTGATCACTATAGGTGTATAAATAATAATATAGTGTTAAATAAAATCAGTCCCTTGGGCACAAAACGTAAAATAATACAGCTCTCCAAAAAGTGCACTTCTGCTGCTATTTGACATAACTGTTTGTTATGATGCTTTGACATTGTTGCACTTTATTTCTTTATTGAAAGAAAATTCTATGAAGAGAAAAGTTCTTTGCAAATGTGGTTACAATGCTAAAAAATTAAAAGTTAAAGCTAAAAAAAGAAATACACTTTATTGAGTTAACATTATTTCTTTATAGGGGGAAAGATGTGATGTTATGAGCTAGGGAATATAACAACTACACTACCCAGCATGCAACAGGAGTGACAAGCATGCGCGGTAGCCCCGAAAAGTGTTGTTGCATGTCGTCACGCCGGCAGCTAAAAATGAGGTTATGAGCACGCTGTGAAAGTAAACGTGAAGAACTCAGCCAACACGCCTCGTCTGCATTATTTATAATTAGACAGACAACACATATACAGTGTGATTTTGTTTTGTTTACAAGGAAAGAAAAACAAAAGTTAAAAAAGGGAGATCATGTAATATATGTTGTATATATATGTATGTGCTGCGGTTGCTTTAAGAACGTTGCAACAGCTGCCGTAAAGGAGGTGCGTTGCTAGCCTGTTTGCTATGTTTCCGGTTGGTCGTAAAAGTGTTCGTCATGTGTTTGTACCCTGCTCAAATCTCTCATTAAAGTTATTCATTGGATTATACCTTTTGTTTTGAACTTTATTACACCTTGGAGCACTTTTTCCGGTCCATTTTTCTCCTGATTTCCCGATCTGCGCCTAATGACTGAGCTACCTGACGTAATTTCTTGTGATGTCTCAAGGGGGATTTCTGGTCGGGACGGGATTCGTTCCCAGGGATTCGAATAAAGAACCAACTCTTTTTCTTTACTATAGTGGTCTCGATAACGGGTACCGGTTCTCAAAAAGGGATTCGAGTCTGAGGACTCGGTTCTTTTCTTATCGAACAACCAGGAAAACCGGTTTCGAGTATCATGCCTAGTGAAGAGAGGGGCTGAACTGTCAACAGATCATCATCTGGTGGTGAGTTGGGTCAGATGGCGGGGGAAACCTCTGGACAGACCTGGCAAACCCAAGCGTGTAGTGCGGGTGAACTGGGAACGTTTGGAGGAGTCCTCTGTCCGGAAGGACTTCAACTCCCACCTCCGGCGGGACTTCTCTGCTATCCCTGTGGAGGTGATGGCAATGTTCAAAGCCTCTATTGCTAAAGCTGCAGCTGTGAGCTGTGGCCAGAAGGTCTTAGGTGCCTCAAGGGGCAGTAACCCTAGAACGCCCTGGTAGACAGTGGTGGTCAGGGAAGATGTCCGACTGAAGAAGGAGTCCTTATGGAGTATGTTATCCCAGGGGACTCCGGAGGCAGTTGTAAGGTACCGACAGGCCCGAAGGGCAGCGGCCGTTGCTGTGGACGAGGCTAAGCAGAGGGTGTGGGAGCAGTTCGGGGAATCCATGGAGAAGGACTATCGGGCAGCACTAAAGCTGTTCTGGAAGACCATACGGCACCTCAGGAGGGGGAAGCAGGGAACCATCCAAGCTGTGTACGGCAAGGATGGGACTTTGCTGACTTCAAGTGAGGAAGTCGTAGGGCGTTGGAAAGAGCACTTTGAGGAACTCCTGAACCCAAATACATCAGACACACCCTCCCTGACAGGAGCAGAGCCTGAGGATGATGGGGGATCGACGTCGATCTCTCGGAGTGAAGTCACTGAGGTAGTTAGACAACTCCACAGTGGCAAAGCTCCGGGGGTTGATGAGATCCGTCCAGAAATGCTGAAGGCTCTGGGTGTTGATGGGCTGTCTTGGTTGATACGCCTTTTCAACATTGCGTGGAAGTCTGGGACAGTGCCGAGGGAGTGGCAGACTGGGGTGGAGGTTCCCCTTTTCAAAAAGGGGGACCAGAGGGTGTGTGCTAATTACAGGGATATCACACTACTCAGCCTCCCTGGGAAAGTTTACGCCAAAGTACTGGAAAGGAGGGTCCGGCCGATAGTCGAACCTCAGATTCAAGAGCAATGTGGATTCTGTCCTGGTCGTGGAACAACTGACCAGCTCTTTACTCTTGCGGGAATCCTGGAGAAGGCCTGGGAGTATGCCCATCCAGTCTACATGTGCTTTGTGGATTTGGAGAAGGCGTATGACCGGGTCCCTCGGGAGATCTTGTGGGAGGTGCTGAGGGAGTACGGAGTGAGGGGAA
Organism: Nerophis lumbriciformis; assembly: GCF_033978685.3. Taxonomy (NCBI): domain Eukaryota; kingdom Metazoa; phylum Chordata; class Actinopteri; order Syngnathiformes; family Syngnathidae; genus Nerophis; species Nerophis lumbriciformis. The sequence goes on along the minus strand of NC_084555.2, from coordinate 22,179,061 downwards.
CCCTGCTGAGGGCCATCCAATCTCTGTACAACCAAAGCGAGAGTTGTGTCCGGGTGCTTGGATGTAAGTCGGATCCGTTTCCAGTGGGGGTTGGTCTCCGCCAGGGCTGCGCTCTGTCACCTATCCTGTTTGTGATTTTCATGGACAGGAATTCTAGGCAGAGTCGTGACCATGCCCGAGAGGGTATACGTCTCGGGGGGCTAAAGGTTGCTGCTATTTGCAGATGATGTGGTCCTGATGGCACCTTCGGTTGGTGACCTTCAGCTCTCACTGGATTGGTTCACAGCCGAGTGTTCAGCGGCTGGAATGAGGATCAGCATCTCCAAATCTGAGGCCATCGTTCTCAAGCAGGAAACCGATGGTTTGTACAGTTCAGGTAGAGGACGAGACTCTGTCCCAGGTGGAGGAGTTTAAGTATCTCGGGGTCTTGTTCACGAGTGAGGGAAAGATGGAGAAGGAAATCAGTCGGAGAACCGGAGCAGCTGGGGCAGTATTGCAGTCTCTCTGCCGCACAGTTGTGACGAAACGAGAGCTGAGCCAGAAGGCAAAGCTCTCGGTCTACCGAGCTATCTACATTCCTACTCTCACCTATGGTCATGAGGTGTGGGTCATGACCAAAAGAATAAGATCGCGGATACAAGCGGCCAAAATGAGTTTCCTCAGAAGGGTGGCTGGCATTTCTGGAGAGTGAAGTCTGGGGGTCTCTGCTGGAGCTGTTGTCCCCGCGACCCGATTCCGGATAAGCGGTTGAAGATGGATGGATGGATGGATAAAATAAGTCATATTGTTGGTTCATTTAATAGTTAAAACAAATTTACATTATTGCAATCAGTTGATAAAACATTGTCCTTTACAATTCTAAAAGCTTTTTACAAAAATCTACTACTCTGCTTGCATGTCAGCAGACTGGGGTAGATCCTGCTGAAATCCTATGTATTGAATGAACAGAGAATCGTTTTGAATCAGGAAAATATCGTTTTTGAATCGAGAATCGCGTTGAATCGAAAACAATCGATTTTGAATCGAATCGTGACCCCAAGAATCGATATTGAATCGAATCGTGGGACACCCAAAGAATCACAGCCCTAATATATACTGTATATATATATATATATATATATATATATATATATATATATATATACATATATATATATATATATATGTGTGTATATATATATATATATATATATATATATATATATATATATACAGTTTTTGATTGATAGATTGAAACTTTTATTAGTAGATTGCACAGTACAGTACATATTCCGTACAATTGACCACTAAATGGTAACATCCGAATAAGTTTTTTAACTTGTTTAAGTCGGGGTCCACGTTAATCAATTCATGGTAATATATATATATATATATATATATATATATATATATATATATATATATATATATATATATATATATATATATATACATATTTATATATACACATATATATATATATATATATGTGTGTATATATATATATATATATATATATATATATATACATATATATATATACACACATATATATATATATATATATATATATATATACACACAGTATATATTAGGCATGTTAACCATTAATTTAAGTTAACTATACATTTTAATAATGGGAGTAATTTTTTTAACGGCCGATAAAAGCATGTGTGCCCATTTTGACCCTCGGGTAGTGCTGTAGAAGGGGGAATTTGGCTGCAGTTCACTTTTTATTCATGAGCCACAAGCGAGAAAAATGGACAAAGGAAAGTCCTTACTGAAATATCAGGTTCAAAGCCATGGCTGTTGGGGTTTCAAAAAAGAGTGAGAATCCAAGTGCAGATCCTTAAAAGTCTCTATTTAATAACAAAAAATCACTGGAGAAAATAAATCAATTTTAACAAAAGTTCAGCTCCAGGAAAAGCGGGTCCAAATCTGTCCTCCACCTGAGGAAATACAAAAATAGAATTACTAAAGATTCAAGGCAAAGGTCAGAGTAAGTGAGCTCGTGGCTAGATTCTACCGCAGGCAACGGACGAACTGGCACCGGCTGAGTGGAGATCCAGGGTTTAAATCTGGTAGTTGATTAGCAACAGGTGGGCTCTGATGACTGGCAGCACACCTGAAACTAATGACAGGACAGACATGAGAGGGGAGGGGAATAGGAAAACAAGAGATAAAATAAGCAGGAGAACTGCCCTCATGACAATGGCAAGATTTTTTCCCCCGACAAGAAAGGACCGTTTTTCACCGTGAAAAGAAACATCCCAGCAGCAAACGCCTGCTGCGCCCGTTGTTCAGGTGGGTGGTGCTTCACTTCCGTATGGGTGGTGCTTCACTCAGCTCCTCCTCTGAATGCAAGTATTCCTAAAGCAGGAATATAAATTATGTGTTTCTACAAAATATAAAATCTGGCAAGACACCAACACACAGTAGGCATTGTTTTTATTGTCATTAAATCATGTTTGTCCTTTTTGTATTGAGCTGTTTAAAAAAGCATAATGTTTCAAACACATTTCATTAAAGCAAACTAATTGTCCGTTCATGGTGTTAAAACTTGAAAATGATCTGTCTAGGGTACACTTATTAATGAGGAAAAAATATATTAATATCTGTGACAAATTTTGAGTTAACTATGAACAAAATGTGATTAATCACGATAAATATTTTAATCGTTTGACAGCCCTAATATATTTAAATATATTATTTATATATATATATATATATATATATATATATATATATATATATATATATATATATATATACATATATATATATATATATATAAATATATATATATGTATATATATATATATATATATATATATATATATATATATATATATATATATATATATATATCAAAACAATATAACAAGGGGTAATAGCTCAACTATCTATTTGTTAATCAAAACAAACAACATTAAATGTGAACAATGAATACGCACACAAACACACACGTCTCGTTGGTGCAAAGCCAACAGATCAAGCGTGTATTTTTTATTTTTAAGGAAACGCATTTTATTTTTTTCCATTTTATAATTAGCCTATTGAGTCAGACTGCCAAGAAATATGATGAACATTTCCAAGCATGTACAAGCACTTCACCCAAAATTCAAGCATTTTTCAAACCTTGAAAACACAACATTAAAATCCAAGCATTTTCAGGGTTTTTAAGCACCCGTACGAACCCTGCATAGAGTATCTCAAACACGAGAGTACATCTCACTTTACATCAGCCGTTGTTATTATATATTTTTGTGTATACTTCAGAGTTGCAAGTTTCATTTCTTTAGTGTCATTTGAGAAGATAGAATATTTTTAATAAAATGTGTGGGTTGTAATCATTTTTGTGAGAGACACACAGTGGCTTTACTTTTGGGTACCTTGTGAGGCTAAGAACCACAAAAAAAATGTTTTTCCAAAGTGCATTCAGTTTACGAGTCAATGTGATATTAATTGGCAAAGAAGAAGTGGACCACGCCTCCTCATCTTTAACTGAATTGGCAGCATGCATTTAAATGTGTTGTTGTGATTCAGGTGGAAGGTGAAAACAGAGTAACTGAGAAGAAAGCGTGACAAAAAAAACCCTTCACGGAACAAGTTCAAACATGTAGGTTTAAGAATGCTTGTCGAGGAAATATGAGAAGAAAGGAAAATAGAATGTTGGGGTCTATGCTAAACTGAATACAGCGCAAGCTCAGATTGTTCACTCACAATCAACTTCATTTATAATACTGTGATTCAATCATGGATGGCACTACAAGCCTCTTTAAAAGAAGCAAAAAGAGCTCAAACCGGCACTTTGGGAAAAGAAGAGATTACTTATTTCTCCGGTTGCGGTCGGTGGCTTTAGGTTTTTCAAGAACCTTTTGAATGTTGAGTAAATGAAATTGCCCCCAATATGCACCACAATTTCCTCTTGCCCTTGTGGGTGAAGGAAGAAATTGCTTCTGAAAGCAAAATAGTTGGAAAGGAACATGAAAACGTAGCTACCGTGTATGTAACATGAGCAGCAAATTCATTCCTGGCATTCACAGTCCATTCAAATGTCGAAAAAGCCATATTGGACCAAAAATACAAAAATATAATCTGTCTGAAGCCGCAAAAAATTAAACGCCTTATATGAGTCTTATGATGAAGGCAACACATGATGTAAATGTTTATATCAGCTATATTAGCCTACTATCAAAATGACTGTGTGTCGCAGGCTGACGCAAATCTTCGCTGACGGAAATGTTGAAAGTTAATACTTATCCTTAACATTTCTACAAAATTTGAAAACATTAGTAAAAACGGAGGCTTCTCAGAGAGTGAGATAACTACTGGAAATTACTGGCTTACAGTGGCCAAAAGTGTGTGTGTCCAAGTTAAAGGAAACGGAAGGCTGTCTTCATTACAATCGTTGCAAGCTGGGTAACGTTTACTGTGGTCTGAAAACAACTATTAGAAATGCAGACAACATTACATACAGATAATGTGTAATGAATTAATTACACATAGGACATAAATAAAGGAAATTAAATGACCTCAAATATACCTACAAACGAGGCATAATGGTGCAATTGGGACAAGCGGTAGAAAATGGTTGGATGGATGTAAATACAGATAGCCTAAATAAGATGTTAGCATCGATTAGCTTGCAGTGATGCATTGACCAAATATGCCTGATGAGCACTCCACACAAGTCAATATCATCAACAAAGCTCACCTTTGTGCATTCACGCGCAGTATAAAACGTTGGTGGACACATTGAGACAAAGAAGGAGTGTGTTTCTGCGGCAGCGTCGGAGAAAGTTATACATGTAAACAAACTTTTGGTCAAAGTCCACACAACTACGGTGAGTTCAAGGACCATCGAAATTAGTAGGATAAAACGGCACTCGCCAAATACTCTCATCAGTGAAGCATAAACACAAACATATAAAACAGTTGGCTTTCTAACAATTAGGAAGGTTTGTGCCATGTTTGTCCTCCTGCAGAAATCATATTAAAACAAAAACATTTTTTTTTAACACATCTTTTTCTATTTTCATCCATTTTTGAAAAAGCTCCATGGAGCCACTAGGGCGGCGCTAAAGAGCTGCGGGTTGCCGACCCCCAAATTAGACAAATGTCTCATGCATAATTTAAGTCTATGGCGCTGGAGTTGCAAACTAATCACAGTAGTGTTCTGGGTTCAACATGAATTTAATTAGTCAGGGGACCATCGCCAAGTGACTTCTGAAGTTATGCACATAGATATCCCTATTGCGGCTGCTGCCGCAACCCCAACAAAGATTAGCAGGAGAAAATAGATGGATGCACTTTAGTTTTTACTTATTTTTAAGCAACCACAATAAAAATAAATAAAACATTAAGATAAGACTCCTGGTGAAAAATATGTATTTACATATTCCTGTACACACAGGAACGCACTTTAAAATGTCATCTAATCAAATATTTAGAAAGGTAAACACTGCTTTCGTCCTATTCCGGCTGCCAGACTGTGTTTTTCCTTTGCAGGAGACATATCAAAACAATGTGGTATTTCAAAATGCCACATATTTGATGAGTATTGTGTAGATGTATGCGCTGTTTTTTTGTTGTGGGTATTTGTAGGAATGATTGATTTAAGAACTAGGCAATGAAAAACCTTTTACCAAGGAATGCAGGGCAATGTGACTTTCTTATGTGTTGAGTTTATTTGGTTTTTACTTGGCAGGTACTGTGGTGGCTAAGAATAACACTGACCCCATAAGGTAACTGTAATACTACATCAGCCACGTGTACATGGGCAATATGTATTTTATCTGATCATAATTTGGATTAGAATGTTACTTTGTACATGAACCTTGATAAAGAAAATCCAGTTATTACGTGCGTTTTCATGCATCACATCCTATATAGGATCAATTTATTTTGACATGCGCAGCACATACCGTAAACGGAAGTAGAAGAAGAAGAATCAGTGTCATTCACTGCAAACAAACATGGCTCTGTTAATTTCTGCTTGTCCGATGTTGTCACTTTATTTATATATGAATGTTCCTTCTATTTGTTAATTTTGTTTTAACTTTTTTTTTTAAATGGAGCTGTTCTGTGCCCTCCATGTTGTGATATGTACGGGTTGGCATAGTTTTTGTAGTTGCAGATGTGATATCATCAGGGTGCATCTTCATGTTACCTACCTGAGGCTAGCAGTCAGCACTTAGAGTAGCTGTAACACTGTGAATAGAACAGCTTGTTGATACGATAACTGGATTCCTCCTTTTATTGATACATCGATATATGACACTCAAGACCATACTTCTTTTCCTCTATTCTCAGTTTTAGAATATCAAACTCAACAGTATATATCAATCAGTCAATAAAAGTTTATTTATATTGCCCTAAATCACAAGTGTCCCAAAGGGCTGCACAAGCCACAACGACATCCTCAGCTCAGATCCCACATCAGGGCATGGAAAAACTCAACCCAATGGGATACAATGAGAAACCTTGGAGGGGACCGCAGATGTGGGGAGCCCTCTGAGTCATTTCCACCTGCCAGGAACCCCGATGTTAAATCTAGTGTACTAAAATACGTAGCTGTGGATTGAGTATCTAGGGTGTCTTGGATACGTGGCAGGGGGTACGTGTTATATATGTCCCCGTTATCTGTAAGGTTGTTTACGACCCATAAAGTAGACGGGCACGGAGCTATTTCTTAGCGTGTCTTTATTTCAGCCGGCACTTCAATACAACGACACAACATCCGGATTCCCATCATGCATTGCTTACAACGACGGCAAGTTGCGATGTCCAAAAACATAACATCTCCTCCCCCCTTAGAAACCCCCTCCCACAACGAAATCCTAATAGCAAAACACCATAACTCAACTGTATCATGGGGCACTTCAGCTATTTTTTTTATTTTTTTTACATTGTATGGTAACAGTTACCCAACATAACTCTGAGATGAGGTTAAACGGCTTCACCCCGTGACCACACCCATGGGGATTATTCTGCCCCAGTTGGTTTGGGTTGGTCTCTAAACATAGAGTCTATAAGTTCAGGCGTTCTGGTGGACGACATTCTCTTACCGGATAACGGGGCTCAACAGAATGTTCAGTCTTATGGTCTCCGCTGGGTGACTCTGGAACAGCCGTGCGTGTTGGAACATCCATCACAGGATCTCGTAGTGAAGAGTCGGAAGCAGAAGTCTCACCAGTATATTCCATTGTTCTTTGGGGTGGTGGCAGCAGGAGATGGGGTGCGCTGAACTCTGACTCGTTCGGAGTATCCACCGACGGCTGGTTGGGTGTCGATGCTGTCGCCTGAAGAAGTTGATCGACGTGTCTTTTCCATACCAGTTCAGCAGCAGTACTAACGGTGTAAGAGACAGGATCAGATCGCTTGACTATGGTTGCAGGGACCCATCGGGGGCCAGTACTGTAGTTCCTTGCTAACACTGGCTCACCCGGAGAGAAGACTCTTTCTTTAGCCTTCTGCATTCTTTGTTAAATCTGTTTCTCCTGTTGATGCTGAACAATATCCTTCACCGTTGTCGGCTTCAGAAAGTCAAAGTTTGTTCGAAGGTTTCTTTTGAACATCAGAGAAGCGGGGGAACTTTAGTAGTGGCATGGGGATTATTCCTATAGCTCAACAGGAATCTATGCAATCTCTGGAGAAATGATCCCTGCTCTTGAGATGTCTTCAAAGCTTTCTTCATGGTCTGCACAAACCTTTCAGCCAGACCGTTGGTCGCAGGGTGAAATGGTGCGGATCGAATGTGTTGTATGCCCTTTGCTTCAAGGAAGGTAGTCATTTCTTGTGACACCAGTTGTGGCCCGTTATCTGAGACCAACTGAAGAGGAGAACCGAACCGGCTGAAAATCTCCCCCAGCCTCTCAATAGTCTTTGCAGTGGTAGTGGTTTTCATTATGGCCACTTCCGGCCACTTACTGTGGGCGTCCACACACACAAGGAGCATACAACCCTCTACAGGTCCTGCAAAATCATAGTGCACCCGTTGCCATGGTTCTTCGGGAAACTCCCAGGGATGTAGAGGAGCTAGTTGGGGTGCCTTCCTAACTTCTTGGCATGAAGAACAGGTTTTGGCGGTAGTCTCTATCTCTCTGTCCACTCCTGGCCACCAGAAGTAACTCCTTGCTATCTCCTTCATTCGAACTATTCCACTGTGACCTGCATGGAGCTGTTGCAGAACGGATTTACGCAATGATGGCGGGATAACCACCCTCCTCCCCCACAGTAAGCAACCAGATTGCACCCACAGTTCTGCTCTCCTGGAGAGATAAGGTTGAATACTGGGGGCATCGCTACCTGATCAACCCCCCATCACCATGTCCATCACCGTAGACAGGACAGGGTCAGTGCGAGAGGCTCTCCTCACCTGAGCAGCAGAAACTGGCGCACCATCCACCTGACTGAAGTAAAATATTTCTGCTGCCCGCGGCTCAGGCCAGGTGATAGGAAGAGGCAACCTGGACAGGGAATCGGCGTTGCTGTGCAGGTCAGCCTTGCGATACTTGATGTCATACGAGTGTGCCGACAAGAGCAACGCCCACCGCTGCATGCGACTCGCGGCAAGTGAGGGTAACCCAGTGTGCAATCCAAGGATGGTCGTCAGGGGTCGGTGATCTGTCAGCAATGTAAATTGTCTCCCATACAGGTACTGATGGAACTTGCAAACCCCATAGACGATGCTCAACGCCTCCCGCTCTATCTGAGCATAGTTAGTCTCTGCTTTGTTCAAGGTCCGTGATGCAAATTCTATAGGCCTCTCTACCCCGTCTGGCATTAAATGTGAAATGACCGCCCCCACTCCATACGGGGATGCATCGCAGGCCAACTGAATGGGGAGTGATGGATCGAAATGGGTCAGTACCCCTGACGTCACTAATGTCTCCTTTGTTTTCTGAAAAACCTCTTGACAGGCATCACTCCAATTCCACTTCTTTCCTTGACAAAGTAGGTCATGCAGCGGCTTGAGCCTGGATGACAAGTTCGGTATAAAACGGCCATAATAATTCAGTAAGCCCAAGAATGAACGTAATTGGCTAACATTCTCTGGCGGCGGGGCATCCACTATCGCTCGAACCTTTGACGGCGCAGTATGCAACCCTCGGGCATCAATTACATGTCCCAAATATTCAACAGATAGTTGAAAAAATTTGCACTTGTCTTTGCGAACCCTGAGCCCATACTCTTTCAGTCTTTGAAGAGCAGCATCCAAATTGTCCAGATGTTCTTGGTCCGTACTTCCTGTGCACAGAATATCGTCCAAATAGCACTGTACACCAGGGAGGCCATGTAGGATCTGATCCATGGCACAATGGAAAAGTGCAGGGGCTGATGTGATCCCGAAAGGGAGTCGACAATATCTGAAAAGCCCCTTTTGTGTAGTTATGGTGAGCAAGTCTTTAGAATCCTCATGCACATGCATCTGTAAGTAGGCTTGGTTAAGGTCTATTTTGCTAAACTTTTGCCCCTTACTCAGCCCGGCAAACAAATCGTCAATGCGGGGAAGAGGATACTGCTCTGCTGACAGTACAGGGTTCAGTGTCACTTTAAAATCTCCACAGATTCGTATTTCTCCCGTCTCCTTGGGTACGGGAACTATGGGCGTGGCCCACTCGCTGACAGTCACCGGTTCCAAAGCACCGCTTTTAACTAAGGCGTCCAACTCATCCCCCACTTTCGATCGAATAGCATATGGTACAGACCTGGCCTTCATAAACTTTGGTGTTGTTTCCGGTTTAATGTTTAGCTTGACAGTAATGTCCTTCATACTGCCCAACTCCTTCCGGAAAACCTCATCATGTTTCCTCAAAATAGCAGCTAGACTAGTAGCCGTTGGTGATACCATTTTTACAGTGTGCCAGCTTAGCTTCATTTTCTCTAGCCACACACGTCCCAGAATAGCCGGGTAATCACCTTTAACAATATAGATGGGGATCTTCCTCACCTGATTGTTACTCTGGACCACGACATCAGTCATTCCTGCCATGGGTACAGGTTCCCCTCGATAGGTTTTGAACCTAGTATCAGACGGTCGCAGCGGAAGGTGTCTCAAAACTTTTTTGTAAACCCCATCTGAGATAATGGATGCTTTTGAACCAGTGTCTATTTGCATACTCACTGGGTGCCCCTCCAGCATGGGCTCCACCCAGTAACCCTCTGAATCTTCATCCATCTTCATTATATTCAGTGTGTGTACACTCATCTCCTGTTCTCCTTCCGAAGAATCGCTGGACACAGTCTCCCTTTGTCTCACAGTGTTCACCTGTGTTTTCCTCCTGTTCTTCACAGAGTCATGTATGTTGGCAGACTTTGATGTTTGCTCCTTGTTCTTTATTCTTAAGCAGGCCTGCTCGGTATGGCCTCTTCTTCCACAACTGCGACAGTCCATATCCTTACACCAGCATGACGTGGCTAGGTGTCCTGACTTTCCAAAACGGAAACATGTCCCTTGTCCACTAGATCTATCCGTTTGAACTGTATGCACTCCACCTGTAGCGTTCATTTGGTGAGCCTCCTTTGAGGCCATTTCCATGGCGACACTGATTTCAATGACTTTCTGCAACATTGGGTTACTTTCGGTCAGCAGTTCCTTCTGAGCGGCTTCATTTCTCAGTCCGAGGACCAATCTGTCTCTTAATGCGTGATTTAAACCTTTCCCAAATTCACAATGTTCAGCTAATTTCCTCAGCGCTGCAACAAACATGGTAACAGATTCCCCCTCTTCTTGATTGCGTCTGTGTAATCTAAACCTTTCTGCGAGCATTACTGGTTTGGGTGAAAATGCTGGGTCAGAACATCCACTGTTTCTGCATAGGTTTTGGTCCCCGGTTTGGTGGGCTGCAGCAGGTCACGCAACAAATTTAATGTCTTTGGACCCATCACTGACAAAAATGTGGATACTACTTTATCATTAGCAATGTCATTTGCCAATATAAAATAGTCAAAACGTTCTGCATATGCACTCCACTGCTCCACGTGCTCATCAAAAGGGCCAATATTACCAACGACTCCTGCCATTTTCCTTTCAGGCTCCTGGTTATTAGCAATATCCTCTGACAATTCTTCCTCCTCAGACGGGTCCTCCCTCCGGTGATGTCACATGTCTCTTCTTCTCCTTTTTTTTTTATTACTCTTCGCGCTATTCACAACAGACGCAGGCTGTGACGCGCCAAATGCTAACTAGCCGCGTTAGCTTCTCCTCAGTAAAACACAGTCACTCATAAAACTTGACTACACACACAATCCAGACATACTGCGCCCGTGGGATCTCAAACCACCTCGTCGCCACTTGTTATATATGTCCCCGTTATCTGTAAGTTTGTCTACGACCCATAAAGTAGACGGGCACAAAGCTATTTCTTAGCGTGTCTTTATTTCAGCCGGCACTTCAATACAACGACACAAAATCCGGATTCCCATCATGCATTGCTTACAACTACGGCAAGTTGCGATGTCCAAAAACATAACAGTACGCATCTTTGATAGTTCCCTCATTCAAAAGTATATAGTCCACGCACATTCGAGTAGTCCCATCCTCCTTCCTCACCATTACAATCGGAGCAGCTCAGCTGCTATTACTAGGTTAAGTGACGCCGTGGTGCTTCTCGATAAAACCTTTGGCGGGACTTAGCATCATTTCAGCTACCGCGACACAACGACGACCGACTTCCCCTGATAACAAATACTCCTTGTAAGGGCGAGGGGCAATTTTGTTGCATGTGTCCTAACCCACTACAATTGTGACTAACAACCTCCCTTCTTTTTCGAGGTGACCTAGTATATGCTTTTGGTGTTCCCTTTTGCTGAACATAAGCACTGGCTCCTCACTTGTTGCCAACGGGCAGTCCTCACGCACCACTGCCGCTCTGTTTTGACCATGCGCTGATTTGACCATGTAGACTGGGTCACAGCTCTGGCAGCATCTCTGGTTGTTTTGTAGCTGAGAGTTATCTCATAAGCTCATAAGGTGGTTGGCGGTTCCTCCTGGAGCCGTTGCACTACTGCCGTATCCACAAAGCCTCTGGTGGAGACCTCAACAGGCCTCCTGCTTCCGCTCCATGCGGTCAGCATACATTATGGACACCTTCTCGTAGATGTCGTCTCGGAGGTTATGTAGCGCCTAGCCTTACACCCGACATCGCTGTCTCAGCTGGATGCCCATTAGCATCTTCCACCAGGTTGATGATTTTGTGGTAGTCGGGCGGTGTGGCTCAGTTGGTAGAGTGGCCATGCCAGCAATCTGAGGGTTCAAGGTTTGATCTCCACTTACGCCGTTCTAGACACAGCCGTTGTGTCCTTGGGCAAAACACTTTATCCACCTGTTTCCAGTGCCGCCCACACTGGTTTAAATGTAACTTAGATAATGGGTGTTACTATGTAAAGCGCTTTGAGTCACTAGAGAAAAGCGGTATATAAATACAATACACTTTACACTAGTAAAGTGTATTCAAAATGTTCTAGTTGTAGTGTGGGTATTCTTGTGAGTTTGGTTGTGTGTTGCATGCCTGCATCCCATCACACTATGCTGGTCATGTTCACAATACTGGGGCTCTTTACCTCTTCTCATCTTTAGCTGGCAGATGACATAGTATTCACAGTCGAGTGCACATTAACAGCTGACACCTCCGTTACTATTCATTCCAGATGAAGGTGCCACAGGGTAGATGCAACGACCCGACTCATGAAGCGTTCAGAACGGCTCTCAAATGTTTTTGGCTCACTTGTGGTTGCACACAGCTGTTTCGGTGGCGGCTTAAAGGGGCTAATACAGCTGGCCTAAATAAGATGTTCGGTGGCGGCTTAAAGGGGCTAATCAATGGTGGTCAGCGGCATTGCGTCATGCACCTGCGCCGCTTCTTCAAACAACAACATCTCCATGCTGCTAGGAAATCTTTCATCACCGCCAGGGAATCTTTCAGCTCCACCAAAGCGTCCTTCGTGGATGGAACCACACACTGTACACGTTGGCTTCAACACACTCTTCCATGTCATCCCTCCAGAATGGGTTGTTGCTGGAGTAAAGTTCGTGCTGAGCACCTACGCTCCTGTTCCCGCGTTAGACTCCTCGTCTTGTGCCGACATGTCCGAGTTGCACGTCTTTTTTCTCACATTAAAAAAAGTTCATTTTTAATGTATATCACGGACGAGCCCCCAGGGTTTACTTTTTAGCTTTTTACTGGGTAGTATCTTCAGTCCTGGAACCATGGTAGGGGACGACCTGACCAAAGTTTGGCTCGTTGGGTCGGTAACCAACTCAATGAGTTCACCAGACCTTGTTTCATTGAAAAGACGACGCCGCTTCTGCCTTGCAGCATACATTGACTTTATTCTGTCCAACACGGCAGTTTCAGGCACATAAAATCACTTTAACAGCAACAACTCCTGCTCACTCGCATGCACGTGGGTCTGTCATGATCCGTTGTCCGGATCATGTTTAGTTTAGTTATGTTCTGTTAGTTTTTGACTTCTTTAGTTCCTGGTTGCACTTCCTTGTTTATTTTGTCACTATGCCTCTGTTGTTTGGGACACACCTGTCGCTAATCATGAGATCACTATTTAAGTCCGCCTTTGTTAATCACTCGTCCTGGCTTCATTGATTATGTCAGACTGTGTGCGTCACGTTCATGCCAAGTAAGTTTTGTTCATTTCATGCCATAGCAAACGCTAAAGTCCTAGCTTTACGTGTTTTAGGCACGCTTGCTTTTTTGTTGTGTTTCATGTATGTTGGTAGTTGTAATGATTTATGAAGAATAAATCAAATCCTACCTTTACGCCTTCGTCCGGAGCCGTCTTTTTGCATTGGGAGAACGAACCGCAGCAAGCTGCACCCTCCCCGTGACAGAGTCTCCCTCAATCATGTCCTTTCTCCCGCCCCCAGGTGGAGTCAGAGTTTACCCACAGGACCCTGAGCAAGCTGCCTTTGGCTATGCCTGTAAGACTCGATTTACGAACCCCTCATTGCACAAATAAACGGAATAAAAATATGCTTTATTGTACAAACCTTGTCTCAGCGTACAAACATTTTATCCACCTATTGTGTGCCTCGCAGCGCAGCTATTTTGTGGCGAGCAGCAAAGCCGTTGTGACTAGGCTAATCGATCTTCGGTTCCGATTCAGTCAGCACAACACTGCGGTTGTTAGCTACTGTGCTACTTTGTGTGATTTTTAAGTGTTTTTATAAAAGCTTTCAATATCAGTCCAATGGACAAGCAATGTGTGGTTTAAAACATTCAGGAAGTATCCACAGCGTTGTCAACACTGCCCCCTCCCTTTTTCTTCCACTGCACACCACAAAGACTAACCAAAAAGGTGAAGTTGGTTGGTTGGCGTGTTGGTTGAAGTTCATTTTGAACATGTATGGATGTAACAGGTTACTGTATGTATTTGATTCCACTTGTTCCAACAAGGGTTTATGTGAGTGGTCAAAAGCGCCCACTCTCAGACATGGGCTATAAATAGGCTGGGATGGCATTGCAAACGCCAGTTCCTTACTGTCATGATCGAGGTGAGTAGGGGAGCGCTGCTGAATACAAACAAATAGTAAAATAGCTACAATGCTAACATGATCTACTATTCTTCATAGTGTGTTACAAAGAGCCTCACTGTACTGACCGGTGCACATTCCATACCACATCAGGAAGTAAACGGTGTCCATAACATCACAAAAGTCTCATGTCCATCATTATTCAGCAAACACAACGCAGAGTCCAGGAGGCTTGAACTAGTGATGATTCCAGTGCATTGAACATTACATTACATTAGTGTTGTGACCCGTCTTCTTCGCTGGTAAGTGCTTGTAGGACCCATTGTCGCCAAAGCCCTGCATGTCTACCGATCCCATACGTCATGCATGACGCATGGTCACAGTAAGGTGTACTGGCTTTGGCCACTAGTTGGCGGTGTTGCTACATTGAATGAGGGAACATAAACTGTTAGCTCCTGTTTAACAATTGTGTGTGGGTAATGATTTACTTAAATCTAATTCTGTGGCCTGCTAAATTGTTTTAAAAGTTTTATTTTCATCTATATGGAATATATTAGGGGACGGCGTGGCGCAGTTGGTAGAGTGGCCGTGCCAGCAACCTGAGGGTTCCTGGTTCAATCACCACCTTCTGCCAACCTAGTCACGTCCGTTGTGTCCTTGAGCAAGACACTTCACCCTTGCTCCTGATGGATTGTGGTTAGCGCCTTGCATGGCAGCTCCCGCCATCAGTGTGTGAATGTGTGTGTGAATGGGTGAATGTGGAAATAGTGTCAAAGCGCTTTGAGTACCTTGAAGGTAGAAAAGCGCTGTACAAGTATAACCCATTTACCATTTATTCTGGGCCAGTGGATCTACAAGATATTGTTTTTTCTTTTGGTGGTGTTTTATTTTCTGTAAAAATCCCATTTTTACTGTAGGATTTGAGTGTATGAATAATGGTGAGTGACAATGTTTTTGGGAGGGAGAAGGGTTTTGTGCCATTTTCTCCAATTTCAGCAGCTGGAAAGGGTAGGGGAGGGTTTTTGTTTAGCCCATGCTCATCTACTTCTACAGCTGAGCCTGCAATAGTGGGTGATGACTCATGTGCAACTTATCAAAATGTTGCACATGCATCAAAATTGGATGATGGTGATAATTCAGACGACTTTTTGGGAGGCATGGCATCCAAAATTGGACTCTCTATTGGTGAAAGTATTGTCTCCTGCATTGAGTCACGCTTGAGTGGGGGGCTGCATGGGTCAACAAGCAATGCGGTGCCTGATGCTTCTCTTTTGAATGTTTTGGTCAGATCTGAAATAAAAGAACCAGTCAGTTTTAAAGGGGATAGTCATGACACACTTACAGTTTGTAAATGGGAGGCCATAATGGTGTCTTACATGAAAAGGAAGGGGATCCCAATGTCGGAACAGGCTGAGAAAGTGCTAAGTAGGCAACTTTATTGACTGGCTCATTGACATGAACGATAGGTTAAGTTTTTATTTATTTCTCAATCAAGGCAGAAACAGCGGCAGTTGAGTGGGTGAGCATCTCCTCTCTGCTCAGACTGGAATGGAATGAAACTTTGTTGTCAATGCATTTAAAAGTACAATGAAATATGGAAACGCCCCGTTACACACACCGGCAGCAACTTGGGAGACATGCAAACGTTCCGCCTCATATCTGAGCATTAAACTATACATCTGTATTCACCTTTACTTTTAACACTAGCAAACGCAGCGTTTTCTTACACCTACTACTATCATGCCAGGAGAGTGCCAAATGTAATTTACAACTCGTTGGGGCCACCTTTCTTATGTGAATGCAACCATTATTTTGAAATGTGCTGCTGGAGTACCAGAGTGACAAATTGTGCGGGTGGATATAAACAATACCCTGACAAAAATCCAGAGTTTTTCTCTATTGCAAAGTTTAAGCCTCTGAAGGTCTGAATGTAAGTGTTGTGTTGACAGGGGTTTACCTTCAAATAAACATTTTTGACCTTCACTGCTGACGAACACAGGAAATCTCGGTTAAAACAATGAAATAAGAAAACAAATTAATATAAAAAATATTATTAGATAATTCAGACCCCTTTAAATTTTTCACACTTCATTTCATTGCATCCCATTTTCACAGAAAAAAAACAGAACTGTAGAATTTTTTGCAAATGTTTTAAAAATAAAAAACTCAAGTATTCAGAACTTTTGCTCAATACTTTTTTGATGCACCTTTGGCAGCAATTACAGCCTCAAGTCTGTTTTAATACAATGCCACAAGCTTGGTACACCTATCTTTGGGCAGGTTCGCCCATTTCTCCTTGCAGCACCTCTCAAGCTCCATCAGATTGTATGAGAAGCTTTGATTTTAATCCATGATGTCTCTGTACATTGCTGCATTCATCTTAGTCTTGAAAGGGGGGTGACCAAGAACCCATCACTCTGTCAAAGCCACAGCATTCCTCTGTGGTGAGAGAAGAACCTTCCAGAAGGACAACAATCTCTGCAGCAAACCACCATTTAGGCCTGTCTGGTATAGTGGCCAGACGGAAGTCACTTCTTAGTAAAAGGTTTGCAAAAATGCACCTGAAAGACTCTCAAACTATGAGAAACAGAACATATTGTCTGCAAAACAGGGAGTTCCTCTCATCAACATGATTATTATTATTGTGTTTCTTGTAACAATTAAGTCCACATGTGGCAAATGCAGGAATGAGATGTTCTAACAATCTCTAAGCAATACATTTCACCAAGATGCAAACATAAATTGTGTTGACCTCTTACTACAACTACTAATACTACCTTTTGTTGTGATCACACAAGTGGAAATATCATTACTAATTGCTGAACACATAGTGAAGTGACAATTTTATACAGGAACATTACAAATATGAGATTACAAAATATAAAATGTTTACATTTTATACATGAGAAAAAACTTCCTTAGGAGACTGAGACTTCTTCTCCTTCTCCCAACCGCTCAGCTGAGTAAAGAGTAATGGCCTCACTTACATAACAATGGTGACAAGATGGACTGCTCACACCCGCCATTTGGTACCACCTTGGGCATGGAATGTAGAAGTGCCAAATGGCACAGCTCTGGTAGTTCTAGAGTTAAATTAACTGTTCACATATAAAACAGAAAACTTCGGCCCTCTTAGGAAATGCAGTTATATATTTACATAGTCTTACCAAATTTTAAACAGAAAAATAAACTTATGTGGACACAATACTTTGAGTGTGTCTCCGTAGAGGGCAAATCACTCTACGGAGACAGCCCTCGCAAAAATGACTAAGCATCTATTGCTAACCCTGGATTCTGATGCGTCATCTATGTTGCTGCTTCTTGATCTTAGCGCTGCTTTCGATATCGTCGATCATAATATTTTATTAGAGCCTATCAAAACACGTATTGGTATGTCAGACTTAGCCTTGTCTTGGTTTAACTCTTATCTTACTGACAGGATGCAGTGCGTCTCCCCACAATGTGACATCGGACTATGTTTAGGTAACGTGTGGAGTTCCCCAGGGTTCGGTTCTTGGCCCTGCACTCTTTAGTATGTACATGCTGCCGCTAGGCCACATCATACGCAAATATGGTGTTAGCATTCACTGTTATGCTGATGACACGCAACTCTACATGCCTCTAAAGCTGACCAACACGCCGGATTGTAGTCAGCTGGAGGCATGTCTTAATGAAATTAAACAATGGATGTCCGCTAACTTTTTGCAACTCAACGCCAAGAAAATGGAAATGCTGATTATCGGTCCTGCTAGACACCGACATTTATTTAATAATACCACCTTAACATTTGATTCTATACTTCTCTGGAATGCTTCTGGTGCGTTGGACAGACAAAAAGGGATCCTGACCCATTTATAAAGGCCCCAGGGTGTGATGAAGGTGGTGAGATGGCGTGAGCCTTCAGCCACAAAGTCCTGGTGGTATACCTTACTCTGGTCAAGAATGCTGAACCATGCGCAGCCACACAGAGTGTCCAGCATATCCTTTATTCTTCTGATTTAACACATGCTAATCTATGCAGAGGTGCATTGTGCCATCCTTCTTCCGCACACATACAACTAGGTTAGCATAGAAAGACTTTAATCTCACAATGCAACCTTTCATCATCAGGTTTTGAACATAATCCTTCACCTCTTTCAGTAACGGTTTCGGAATGGCCTGGTAAATTCTCTCCACTAATATGCTTGCTGTCTGTTAAATGTGTCACCATCCGTAAACATGGGTTAAATCCAATGTAATTTCCGTCTTCGGAGAAGGCATTTGCCTCTTCAAAAAAAAAAATTCTCACAATGTCTTGTTGCTCTTCACCAAGGTGGATGCCATGACGATAAAGTTGGCTGGGGAGGCGGAGCGGTGACATAATTGACAGTTGTCACGGATGATTCTTCATTAGTGGAGTCAGCTTTTAATGTGCTAAAGGCTGCTGAGTGCTGCTTTGCGTTGCAGTGTGATGTCATGGTTAGTGTTGTTATCAACAGTGATGGTGACATATGGCTTTAACAGCTTTACATTTCGACTAACTCTGCACCTATGTCTAGTTGGTCTGAAGGCTGAATGCTCTCATCCGGCTCAAACAGCCACAACCTGCTCAGGACGGTGGATGGCTGTTGGGACCCGACATCTCCCCCAGCTTACTTGTCTTTTGCAGGCGTTCTTGTAATCCAGATAGACATGGCTCCAGTGTTTGGATAAATCTTACAATTGTTTCTGCTTCCCCACTCGAAACGTTGATGCCGTGTTGAAGCCATTGTATTAAGGTGGGTACGAGTTGTTCCGGCTAACTTTCAAATACCTGTTCCAACACGTTAAAGCCAACTAATGGTCAATCCATGGACAAAGTGGTGACTAGAAATGGAACACTGACAGCAATACTTGGGGTCTTTGTTCCTTGGCAGGTTGGTCGTAATGGGAACCCAGCCCTCAAATGGAATAAGTTCTCCATTAACTGCATAGACTTGAAGCTCATCTAGTTATTCACTGATCTATGATAGTGGTCGGATTTTCAGGTAAGGCAAATGTAAGTCCTTACAAGCACGACTAACAATACTGACTTGTGTCTGTGTCTAGCAATTCAATTACAGCTAAACCAGTGCGATTACACTGCATCAGTGCTTTTTTTTTCAATCACACTAGCAACAGCTTCTGTGTGCCTTGTGGCTCAATTGAAAAGTGACTGGCGGGCTTACTTGACTTGTTGTCATTCTTTGCCCTGTCTACCTTTGGAGCAGTAGCAGGGACAGTGGAGTGGTGCATGTATGTTGTAGTGTGAGTATAAGTTTGGGGCTGCTTTTCTGATGCAATCACTGGACGCCTCGCTGCAATGACCGGTCCACGTTTCCCTGATTCTTTTGTCTCTTGAGCGAGCCAGTGACTCGGTGTCCCTCCTTTCCACATAAAAAACAGTGGTTGCAGTCTATTTGTTTTTTTTTTGGAGGCATTTTGGGCAGCCACATGGTCTCTCTCCTTTAGTTTCCATTTTATTTTGAGAATACTATCTTGTGATTAGTGGTGGCTGCAGCTGCTATCGCAAGGTCTCGATGATGGTTGTGAACTCTTAAATTTTGGCTGCAGTATCTTTAACAGGGTCTGTTTTTGCTTGAGATGCTGATCTCATGTGCTTGCTGCTTTGTTCTTGAGATGCATTAGCTTTAAACAGAGCCCAATGGGCTTGTGCTGGGACTGGTCAAGGAAATGGCCCTATCTTCTTTTGTTGTTTACTCTCTTCACTAGTGATATTCATTATATGCTGCAATATTGTCTCATCACTGTCTTCACCCCTAAACAGAAGGGGTATTATTTCTGTTTTAATGTCACCGTGTTTGTTTCCAAGTCCCTGGTAAACTGTGCAGGCAGACATCTTGAACAGTTGCTGCACTGAACTTTATGCTTGCATCTGACAGTTTTGAGGTGAAAAGGACATGTTGTCTTGAGGCCTAATACATGGTACAGGGATTGTTGTGGTTTCTCATTTCAATCTTGTCTGGTGCACATGTGCTACTAATATTTATGTGTCCTGTTTTGTTTCTCTTGGGTGGGCTTGGAGAAAACGCCTAAGTTATGTCACAGTTAGGTCATCGTTTTGTGTTAGCATGTCTTTATACAGGCTTCGTACACTTTTTCCATGGCCAAATTCAAGCACTTTTTAAGGACCTTCAAGATACATTTTCCAGTTTTTCCAGTACCCTTCAAAAGGCGAAAACCAGTGTGAATCAATCCATAGCCTTGTTGTTTGAGGTCACCAAATGCTGTCTGTAGGAAAAATACGGAAAATCTGCTAAAACCTAAGCCTAACATTGAACCAGCAGTTATCATTAACTGAATGGGGCATAAAAAATGAAGCAGTGTTTCTGTAGACTATTCAATGTCATTGGTGTTTGCAAACGTTGTTTACTTGTTTGTTTGTATCATCATCATTCATGTTTACATCATTCCTTACAAGAAATAACATTAATTATTATTGTTTACTTGTTTGTTTGTATCATAATTCATGCATACATTATGTTCATTAAAACGACGGCGTGATGGACCAGTGCACCACTGTCCTCTTGGGGACGACACAGAGCCTCTGGCATGACAACAACCCAATGTATTTTTTTCCATTTTATAATTAGCCTATTGAGTCAGACTGCCGAGAAATATGATGAACATTTACAAGCACTTCACCCAGAATTCAAGCATTTTTCAAACCTTCAAAACACAACATTAAAATCCAAGCATTTTCAAGGTTTTTAAACACCCGTGCGAACCCTGTTTAAAGTTCCCAGGTTTAATTATTCTTAGCACATCACAAATTAAAATCTTGAATGATCACGATAAACTATCATTAATTTTTAATCTGTATGGACGGTGTTTATTTTGCATGAACAAAGACAGGGAACATATATGCATGGTAAGTGTTTGAGACTTTTAACATGTTAACAAAACATTTTTTTTTTGTTCCAAACAAACATTTATCCTGTTACTCCTGTTGTGACATTATTACATTTTAAGATGAGAGGTCTTTTGTGAAAAGAAAAGTCCTTCCTGCAGTGTGTACTTTGTCGATTGACTGTTCAACTATGTTTTTCTTGTTCTCAAATCGTCTTCCATCTTGATTGCTTCTGCAGCCTGTCACTACCTGATCAACTGCACCACTTGGAGCAACATTCCACACTGCAGTTTCTTGGGCACCACCATCACCCAGGATCTCAAGTGAGAGCCGACCATCAGCTCCCTCATCAAGAAGGCCCAGCAGAGGATGCACTTCCTGCGGCAGCTGAAGAAACTGAAGATGCCGACCAAGATGCTGGTGCAGTTCTACTCAGCCATCATCGAGTCCATCCTCACCTCCTCCATCACCGTGTGGTTCCCTGGCGCCACAGTCCGGGACAAGCATCGACTGCGGCGCATCGTACGTGCTGCTGAGAAGGTTATTGGCTGCAAACTCCCACCCCTCCAGGACCTGTTCTCCTCCAGGACCAGGAGGCGTGTGGGTCGGATCACAGCTGACTCTTCTCACCCTGGACACAAACTATTCTCCTCTCTCCCCACAGGCAGGAGACTACGGTCCATCCAGACACACACCTCCCGCCACCTGAACAGTTGTTTCCCCTCGGCCATCAGGCACATGAACAATAACAAGATCTGATAGCTCAGTTACAGCTCATGTTAATCTATTCTGTGTTATATGTGTTTTATGTTGCACGATTGCGTAAGTAAAATTCCTAGTTTGTGAACCTGTTCTCAAACAATGGCAATAAAACCTCTTCTGATTCTGATTCTGCAGATGGGTTAAAGATGTTGAAATGCTTAATCCGCTGAGTAACTACAATGAATTAATCACCATTAATTTAAAATTCTTAAATAACCCAACCCCTCATTATGAATAATAACAAGCACATGTGAATAAGAGACAGTTATTTGTGATGAGAAGCTAAGCTTGGCAGAAGACTTCATAAAACATGTATGCAATCTCGCTGCGTTGACCTTGAGATTTTGACTCAGAGGCTTGCATATGCTGCAATCCTTGTGGTATTTCATCAACATCATTTTTGTCATTTATTCATCAATAGATGTTGTACTGCTAATCAAAACGATCCAGATGAACAAGAAGCAGATCTGTTTGAAGAAAATACAAACGTGTATACCGTATTTTTCGGACTATAAGTCGCTCCGGAGTATACGTCGCACCAGCCGAAAATGCACAATGGGGGAAATTTATTTGATAAAATCCAACACCAAGAATAGACATTAGAAAGGCAATTTAAAATAAATAAAGAATAGTGAACAACAGGCTGAATAAGTGTACGTTATATGACGCATAAATAACCAACTGAGAACGTGCCTGGTATGTTAACGCAACACATCATGGCAAGAGTCATTCAAATAACTATAACATATAGAACATGCTATACTTTTACCAAACAATCTGTCACTCCCGATCGCTAAATCCGATTAAATCTTCCTCCTCGGTGTCGCTCCTGGTATGCGCCGCTAGCGCACATTCTTTCTGCTGCTCGATCGCCGTTTTCTGGTGCATATTTCACTACGTCCAGCTTATAATCTGCAGTATATGATTTATTTTTCGGTGCCATTTTAGTTCAGTCCTTCTCAGTTTTTATAAGTTACCGCGATTGTTGATGTGATCCATTTTAATAGCTCCGGCGGTAGCATATAGCAGTTAGCATTCCAAAACCCACAATGCACTTCTGCCATGGCCCGCCCCCGCCAAATTCTTATTGGTTGGCGTGTGAGTGACGATTGCTGACGTGTGTGTGACGATTGCGGACATTTTCTTTGTCGCTCTCGCGAATGAGATAAATAATATTATTTGATATTTTATGGTAATATGTTAATAATTTCACACATAAGTCGCTTCGGAGTATACGTCGCACCCACGGCCAAACTATGAAAAAAACGTCGACTTATGGTCTGAAAAATGCGGTAATAATTGGCACATCATATCTACTACCCATCTTTTGGAACTGTTCCCACATGCTTTTCACATTTTTTTCCATTTTTGTTTTAATTCCTCAAAGTAAGTCAGGCCTACAAGTTTGTCTTTGTTAGACAGGTTTGAAAAACCATAAGCAGGCACCAGAGAAGACTTCCTGTCAGAATCACAGCCACATTTTGCTGCAATAAAATGTTTTTCTGTGGTCATAAAACACAAATTGATTTATTAACCTGTCTGATATTAACAACATCATTAGGCGGTCATGTCTATTCTTGTTTTCACTTTGTCCGTTAACAGCCCACTTATTTATACTGATTCCCCTATCCAGTAGTAATTGCAAAACCAACGGTGGAAAGAACGAATGTATAAAATGTTGACAAGAAGATATCATTATTTTGTAAGCATATGGCTGAAAACTGTGGTACAAACTCACTATTGCCATTCAAATGTATCATTTTCCCCGAGTACAAGCTGTGCTAAAATGCTGTATGTTGCAAAGAAATACATCGTATTAATGTTTCAATGGCAGGGGTCCGCGTCTCAGGTTACTGCGGTTCGGACTGCGTGTCTGGGGCCCCTGGGTGCCGCCGTCCACCCCTTGCGGATGCCCGTCTTAGTTGGGGCCTGCTGGGTCTAATCTCTGTGTCTATGGTGGCAGCTTGTGGCCTGCTTGGTACTCTGCAGTGTTGCAAGGTGGCCAACTGCTGGGGTAGCGACCTGGTGTGTCTGTGACCTTTTTTCTTCTTCCCTCGGGGGAGGATCCACCAGGGCAGTTGCTGGATGTTCCATCTCCATCGTTGGGGTCCCTGCAGCTGGGGTGGGTGGTTCCCGTGGCCCCATGCTGGGCGATCCTGCTGAGGCTGGCTTGGGTGGGGCGGCCTAGGGGAGTTGGGCTTGTGGGGGGCAGGTTGCTGGTAGGGCGATCTTCCTGTCCGGCTGCAGGGAGTGGGGCGGGTAGCCATATCTAGACAACTGCAATATAATTAAGTATCTTTCACTTGGTCGCCTCTGTGCCGTTACTCCTACGGCCATTTAGTTCAACATTTTCTGCCTGTAGTTAGTTGTGCTTTTATACATACACAAAGAAATAACTGTTCCTTGAATGTTGCATTTGTTTCGCAAAAGCAAGCATGTTAATACACACAGATTTTGTTAGTACTCACTCATATGACACAAAAGTCAGTTTTTTCACTCTACTTTTCCATTTTAAAAGATTGACTCTATGATTGTTGGTATATTTAAAAGACTTTATTATGGTCTGCATAACATGCGATGGTTAGATTTGTGCGTAGATTATGTTTTACAGCTTTTACAGCTGTCTCCGCTTGGGGTAGTTTCCCACTATGGACTGGACTCTTACTATTATGTTGGGGACGGCGTGGCGAAGTTGGTAGAGTGGCCGTGCCAGCAATCGGAGGGTTGCTGGTTACTGGGGTTCAATCCCCACCTTCTACCATCCTAGTCACGTCCGTTGTGTCCTTGGGCAAGACACTTCACCCCTTGCTCCTGATGGCTGCTGGCGCCTTGCATGGCAGCTCCCGCCATCAGTGTGTGAATGTGTGTGTGAATCGGTAAATGTGGAAATACTGTCAAAGCGCTTTGAGTACCTTGAAGGTAGTAAAGCGCTATAAAAGTATAACCCATTTATCATTATCATTATCCACTATAGACTGGACTCTCACAATATTATGTCAGACCCACTCGACATCCATTGCATTCGGTCTCCCCTAGAGGGGGGGTTAGCCACATACGCGGTCCTCTCCAAGGTTTCTCATAGTCATTCACATCGACGTTCCACTGGGGTGAGTTTTTCCTTGCCCTTATGTGGGCTCTGTACCGAGGATGTCGTTGTGGCTTGTGCAGCCCTTTGAGACACTTGTGATTTAGGGCTATATAAATAAACATTGATTGATTGATTGATAATTCTTGCGAAGAAAAGGGTGGTGGAACCAAGTATCTTTTTGTGTCGTTCTCTCCATTACTGGGTCTAAATTGGCTGTCAAAGTGTATTCAATCAAATTGAGGGGCATGATTTATGATCTACAAATAAACTTCCACGAGCAAGACAACGAGGAAGCAGCTCACCAGTCGATCATAAGCACACACTATAGTGATCGCAGGATAAATCATTTGTCTGCATTAGCGCTTATAACAACAATATCACTAATACTTGGTTAATATTCAAATCACAAAATTAAAATGGATTAGTAATTAAGTATGTAACATTTATTTGTATTGCACCTCTCACATACAAAAAGCTACAAAGTGCTTCACAACCAGTTAAAATATCAAAAATTACATCTAATATAAAAGGCCAATATACATCAAAAAAGCACAATATAACAAAACAGTATGAATACACAGTATAAAACAAAATAATAGACAACATAAAAAGCATGGCAGCACACGAGTAGATCATTAAAATCCTGAACAAATAAATTAGTCTTAAGATTGCTTTTGAAGGTGTCAACAGAGCCAATTGAGCGCGATGACGGAAAAGATCATTCCAAAGCGTGGAAACAACAGCCTGGAAAGATCGGTGACCTCTAGTCCGAAAACAAGTGTGTGGAACCTTCAGCAGATTCTGATCCATGGACCTCAGAGCCAGATTGGGGTGTAAGGCTGGATCAGATCTGACATAGGACGGAGCCTGACCATGCAAAGCTCTGAGGGCTACAACCAGATGTTTGAACGTGATCCTTTTGGACACAGGTAGCCAATTAAGTGATTTTAAAACAGGGTATAGGTGGGTCAGAATTCTCGCTGCAGAGTTTTGGACTAGTTGCAGTCGAAAGAGCTCCTTCTTGTGCATGCATTAAAATAAACTGTTACAGCAGTCTAAACGCGAAGACACAAAAGCATGAATGATAAGCTCCAAATCATTCTGTGACACCATTTTCCTAAGTTTGGAGATGTTCTTTAGATGAAAGAAGCAGTTCCTCGTCAGCTGCTTACAAAGCTGCAGTAAGGACATGTCTTTGTCAAAGATAACTCCCAAGTTTCTGAGGCTTTGTTTAATAGTCTGGCCTAAGTCACCCAAGTACTGTTTAATCCGTTGAATTGAATCATAAAGTGCAAGAAGCAGTGTTTCTGTTTTGTCTGCATTGAGCTGCAGAGAGTTGTTGCTTAGTTGTCGACCACTCAATACTTTTGGACAGGTTGGAAAACTGGGTGGGGATCTCAGGCACAGTTTTAAGCTGGTTCAAGTCATATCGACAGGATAGGAACTATTTTGTTTCCATTGGTGACTTTGTATCAGAACTAACCAAAGTAACGTGTGGAGTCCCCCAAGGTTCAATCTTGGGGCTGACTTTATTTAACATCTATATGCTCCCACTAGGACAAATCATGCAAAATAATAACATTGACTATCATTGCTATGCTGATGACACCCAAATCTATGTAGTAAATGACTATCGCCCCATAGATCTTCTGTGCCAGTGCATTGCGCAAGTCAAACACTGGATGTGCCAAAATTTGCCTACTACTAAATGAAGATAAAACTGAGATAATTGTTTTTGGTGCTAAAAAAGAAAGGTTTAAAGTCATCCAACACCTTCAATCACTGTCCCTAAACCTCAAATAAAGCCAGAAATCTTGGGGTTATTTTAGGTTCTGATTTACATTTCGACAGTCACATCAAATCAGTAACAAAATCGGCCTACTATCACCTCAAAAATGTAACAAGACTTAGGGGGCTCATGTCAGCTCAAGGCTTAGAAAAACTTGTACATGCCTTTATTACCAGTAGGCTAGACTATTGTAATGGTCTCCTTGCAGGTCTTCCCAAAAAAACTGTCAGGCAGCTACAGCTTGTTCAGAACGCTGCTGCTAGAGTTCTAACAAAGACCAAAAAATATGAGCACATTACACCGATTCTTAAATCCTTACATTGGCTCCCTGTACATCAGAGAATTGATTTCAAAATCCTCCTTCTCACATATAAATCACTACATAGACTAGGGCCGAAGTATATCACTGATATGCTCCCACTATATAAGCCCTCTAGATCACTAAGATCTTCTGAGACCAATCTGTTAGCGGTTCCCAGAGTAAACCCAAATCAAGGGAGAGCATCATTTAGTCACTATGCAACAAATAGCTGGAATAAACTTCCTGAAGATGTCAGACTTTCCCCAACTCTGACTACTTTTAAAACTAGACTGAAAAGTTGTATGTTCACCTTAGCTTTCAGCTGAATCTTTTAATCTTTTCACTTTTAACGTCCGCACTGTTTTTATTTTTATTGTCTGGATTTTAATTTTGCTTTTATTTTTTTTCCATTTCACTTTGTTGTCTGTGAAGCACTTTGAGTCTGCCTTGTGTATGAAAAGTGCTATACAAATAAAGTTGCCATGCCTTGCCTTGCCTTGCCTTAGCCATTGTTTTATGTCTACTAAACAATGAAGCAAAGTTTTTGGATCTCAGAGGGCTTAAAAGAGCAGTAGAGCTGGATGTCATCAGCAAAAAGTGAAACAAACATCAATAAACCTTTGATTTGATCAAAGGGTTCAAATAAAGCAAAATTAATGCAGGACCCAAAACAGAACCTTGAGGCACTCCACTCAACAATTCTGCTGACTCAGACCTTATTTAATCAGCTACAACACTAAAGCTACGCCCAGACAAATATGGGGAGAACCACTGCAGAATTGACCCTGACAGTCCCTTAGTCTTCTCAGCAGAACCTGATGGTCAACAGTGAAAAGTTTCAGTCAATGTTAAAAGTTCCATTGCGGAGCAAGATGAGCCGTCATCAACATGAAGGTTAAAATCCCAAATATTAGAACATATTCCAACTTAATTATTGAAGACAAGAAGTCACTAAAATCCTTTAAAAAATCAGCTGGGGGGCCAGGACGGTCGATCAACACACAATAAAAAGGGAGATGAAAACCCCTCCTTGACCATCTGCGATTCAAAAGAAGAGCATTCTTGGGACTGGATCACTTTGCATGTGTAGTCATCTCTGTGCACAAAAGCCAGACCACCACCACGGCGACAGGGACGGGACTTCCCGACAGCACAGCAGTAAATGAATAATTTATTCCTCTCTCTGCCTTGTCTCAGAAAGACACATGGTATCCAGTTTTTTTTCCTGAAAAAAGATTGTTTAATAAAATGTATTTATTCGCAATTGAACGAGCGTTCAACAGGCCAACGTGGAGTGTGGATAATTTCACAAAGGCAGTGTCTGTGTTGCGCAGCGGAATTGGTCGAAGGCACGTCCAGAGGTCACGTGAACTCCAGCTGGTTGGCACAAACACGGGAGTACAGGGTGGCGACATAACCCCCTGATCACAAGTCCAGCGCTGGGGAGGTTCCAGGACACTTGTTGTAGTCCAAGCAGGGGGCAGTGTGGACACGCTGTCGCACACATGGAGGAGGGAAATCTGGCGCAGGCTTCGAGCGGGACGGAAGCCATGACAGCTGAACACAGCGCAGCGCGTGTGGTCTGGCATGATTTCGCTTGACCTGGATACCAGACCGTAAGCCTCTTTTCCTCGATCTTTTGTGGACTTTGCCCAACGCCCAAGTAGTGAAGGATTTGAATATTTTTAATGCTAACTACATATATTGCGAACATGTGTATACACCTAATGGGAAGATCAATATAGTAATTTCATTGTATTCCTGAATGCTAACTATCATGTAATTCGTATAGAATCAGAATCAGACGTACTTTATTAATCCCCGAGGGGAAATTAACATTTTCAGCACAATCCCATTCAAGAGCAGACAAAAAAAAAAAAAAAAAATCAGTCGAAGCCTGGGCCCCTGGAGAGGGGTCCAGACTGAGTCCAAGGAAAAAAAACCCAAGGCCATAGCACACCTATACATGTGTGTAAGAGAGAAACATCAAATAACACAGGACATTAAAGACATTAAAAGAGCAGAGATGATGCAACCAGCTGCCACTTCAGCAGTGCCACTCCTACACACAGTCACAAAAGTAAAACAACAACAAAAAACAAAAATAATCAACCAATAATATACATTGCGCACACTCGATTGCACCATGCATAAACAAGCAACCAAACAAAAACATAATTTCAACACCCACACACACTGTGGTGGCCTCTGTGGTGTTCCAGGCCATCGTCTGCTGGGGTGGGGGAAACATGGCCAGAGACAGGAGCAGACCCAACAAAGCAACCAAAAGAGCGAACTCCACCCTCGGCCGGGGGTCTCTGTTGTGGTATTTTAGGCTTCATAATGTGCCACACATTTTCAATAGGAGACAGGTCTGGACTACAGGCAGGCTAGTCTAGTACCCGCACTCTTTTACTATGAAGCCACGTTGATGTAACACGTGGCTTGGCATTGTCTTGCTGAAATAAGCAGGGGCGTCCATGGTAATGTTGCTTGGATGGCAACATATGTTGCTCCAAAACCTGTATGTACCTTTCAGCATTAATGGCGCCTTCACAGATGTGTAAGTTACCCATGACTTGGGCACTAATACACCCCCATATCATCACAGATGCTGGCTTTTCAACTTTGCGCCTATAACAATCCGGATGGTTCTTTTCCTCTTTGGTCTGAAGGACACGACGTCCACAGTTTCCAAAAACAATTTGAAATGTGGACTCGTCAGACCACAGAACACTTTTACACTTTGTATCAGTCCATCTTAGATGAGCTCAAGCCCAGCGAAGCCGACGGCATTTCTGGGTGATGTTGATAAACGGTTTTCGCCTTGCATAAGAGAGTTTTAACTTGCACTTACAGATGTAGCGACCAACTGTAGTTACTGACAATGGTTTTCTGAAGTGTTCCTGAGCCCATGTGGTGATATCCTTTACACACTGATGTCGCTTGTTGATGCGGTACAGCCTTAGGGATCGAAGGTCACGGGCTCAGCTGCTTACGTGCAGTAATTTCTCCAGATTCTCTGAACCCTTCGATGACACTACGGACCGTAGATGTTGAAATCCCTAAATTCCTTGCAATCGCTGGTTGAGAAAGGTTTTTCTTAAACTGTTCAACAATTTGCTCACACATTTGTTGACAAAGTGGTAACCTTTGCCCCATCCTTGTTTGTGAATGACTGAGCATTTCATGGAATCTACTTTTATACCCAATCATGGCACCCGCCTGTTCCCAACTAGCCTGCACACCTGTGGGATGTTCCAAATAAGTGTTTGATGAGCATTCCTCAACTTTATGAGTATTTATTGCCACCTTTCCCAACTTCTTTGTCACATGTTGCTGGGATCAAATTCTAAAGTTAATGATTATTTGCAAAAAAAAAAAAAAAAAAGTTTTTTAGTTTGAACATCAAATATGTTGTCTTTGTAGCAAATTCAACTGAATATGGGTTGAAAATGATTTGCAATTGAATTCCGTTTATATTTACATCTAACACAATTTCCCAACTCATATGGAAACGGGGTTTGTAGTATATCAGTCAGTATTACTATAAATGGTTAGGTTTTTTTAAAGTAACACATAAAAAGCGACATAAAATAGAGCCCTGAACTGAGTGTGAGAGGTATTTGCGAGCAGCAATAATAATCAGATAAGCCAGCGGAAGAAGCAGTTACGATGGAAACCGGAGTCAGAGGCGACAAAAACAACCCAACCCCCCTTTAGAACAGTTTATCAGGCCTTGGGAAGAAGGACAAGACATATGTTTTGCAAGGAGCCAGAGGTGGCAGGATGTCTCCCTTTCCTTACTTGTTGCCATCAGGGATTTGGATTTGTTTGCTTCAAACAATCACACTATAAAATAAATCTAAGATGGTGAATCTAAAAATTGACAACAGTTTGGTGAGCTTTATTAGAGATTAAATCAACACGCAGAGGAGAAAATGTTCTCCCTTCAGTAGTCAGGTGAATCGAGATAAGATAAAAGGAGGAGGGAACGCTTGCTTGTACCTGTCCTAGATGTCAAAACAAGCCCTCCATGGACTCTCTGATACTAAACAAAGAGTTTGCGCTCTTCCTCTCATTGGCCTCCTCCATACGGCCAATGAGAGGAAGAGCGCAAAGTACTCTCAGCTTGTGGAAGAGTGTCGGAGCAATGGGTGGCGAGCGATGTGCCGGCCCGTTGAAGTGGGATGTCGAGGGTTTGTGGGCACATCCCTCTGCAGGGCCTACAGAACGCTTGGCGTCACAGGGGCCAGCCAGTGAAGGGCCATGAAGTTAGCCACAGATGCAGCAGAAGTGGCATCAAGGTGGCTGTGGATCAGGAGGGGAGAGGCGTGGCATGTAGGGCAGTAGTGCTACCTGGACACAGGCTGGGGGCTGAATCAACCCTAGCTGGGTTGCCTAGGGGAGGGGGTCTGATTGTTGAAAGACCCGAAACCCCCTGTGATCCTAGGTTACATCACTGAGGATGTGTCCAGTTGCACCATTGGTGTATTCAAAAAGAGTCTGTGAAGCCAAGACACATCAATTTGTTATTGGGGCTGATATGATCACATATGTTGTAAAAATATTCATTAATAATCTACACAGCAAGAGACAAGCCATGGCACCGGCAGTCATTGGGGCCATCTCGTCAAAAGATTGTTGGGGGTTTTCGGATGGTTATTTATTAAGATTTATGGGCAAAATAGAGGATTTCCCATTGGCTCCTTGTAAGTGGACTTTTATTTACGTTTATATACGTACAACCGTCATCATGTCTTTCATAATGATTGTGAACGATAAGCAAAATTCCCAAAAAAGTGCAGTTCCCCTTTAACAGCGTCATGTTATCCATCCATTCATTTTCTACCGCTTGTCCCTTTCGGGGTCGAGGGGGGGTGCTGGAGCCTATCTCAGCTGCATTCGGGCGGAAGGCGGGGTGCACCCTGGACAAGTCGCCACCTCATCACAGGGCCAACACAGATAGACAGACAACATTCACACTCACATTCACACACTAGGGCCAATTTAGTATTGCCAATCAACCTATCCCCAGGTGCATGTCTTTGGAGGTGGGAGGAAGCCGGAGTACCTGGAGGGAACCCACACAGTCACGGGGAGAACATGCAAACTCCACACAGAAAGATCCTAAGCCCGGAATTGAACTCAGGACTTTCGTATTGTGAGGCACATGCACTAACCCCTGTGTCACCATGCTGCCCATATTATGATTTTTTTAATGATTTTTTGTAATTTTTTGTATTCTCAATGAAATATCAAAGTTTTGGGCTTGCTTGCTAGCGTCATATTGCAGTCCACGTGTATCTCTTAGAGTTGTGTATAAAGAGAATATGGTCAACTCGGTTTTAGGCGTTCCTCAATGATTGGTCACAAGGCACTCACTCACGTGACTACAGGGCCCCATGCTCCTGCCAACTTTGAGCTGATCCTTGCCAATCCTTCCGATTTTTCCGGAAGAGTCCGGAATTTCAGTGCCCCTTTCAATAAATCTCCCGGGGCCACCACTTTCAATAATTTCTCCCGATTTCCAGCCAGAAAACATTGCTACACCGTCCTTCACTGTGTGCCGTTTCCATCCGGACAATGATAACGGTTGCACCTCTAAGTCATGCGCGGAAATCAGAAGAAGAAGAGACACCATGTCTCAGACATGGCGAGTAAGAAGAGGAAATATGCGTTCTCTGATGGCTAATCTATGCAATGTATGTCGGTATGTTGAAGGCAGCCAACACAGTTGACATACTTCACACACAGGTCACAACATCTCCGTGATTGTTGGTCCACAGCTCATGAAAATTTGGGCAAAATTAGGGTAATTAGTTATTTATTTGGTCATTCTCTATACTTTTTACATTTATTTCGCAGTCGGGTGCGTGTTAGTGTGCCTGCTTGTCACGAAACACTGCAATAATGTACCTAGCAGCAAAGTGTGTAAAATACAGCCGCACATGTTTTATTGTAAGTTTATGAGCTGGAGTATGTATAGAACTATATTTAGACATATTACTTTGTTTTATGTCAACAGAAAAACTAACGTCAAAACGACAGCAATTGTATGCATCCCTGCACAGCCGCACACAACCTTGGTAGCTGTCATGGTGCCTGTTTTTTAGTTGGCGCTACTCTATTTATACACGACTCTTTGGTGTTGTTCACTTGAGTCATATTGCAGTCTACACGTATCTCTTATGTGTGACTGCCATCTACCGGTCACACTTGTCATTACACCTTGTACCATGTAATTAGTTCGAGGTCAGTAAGTACAACCAAAATTGATCCGTACATTAGGCCCACTGAATTAGAAGGTGCAATGTCGATAAATGAGAAAATTAATGGATTTTAAGTGTGCCTTATAGTCCGAAAAGTGCAAACGGTAGTTAAATGAAAATAATAATACCCACAAAATAAACTGCAACAATTATTATCCTACCAGTTACTTACTTTTTTACTTTCATTCATACAGGAATCGGTTACAATTATGTTGTTTTTATTTACGTCAACAAGCATGCTCAACTCTTATCGTTGCACATCCATCTGGTCCATTGCAAAATGACCATTGAGGTGTGTGTCCATCTCCTTCCAGCTCTCACTATAAACAACTCCAGTGGGACATTTGTGCTTCCAAATGATTCACCATCCTCCGTAGTTACTTGCCAAATCTGTGTGCCATGTGTTCCTGACAGGTTAGTCTGATATATTTTTATTAATATATTTTTTTGTCCTGAGGCAGAGCACATGGCTGACAGAATTAAACTAGGGATACAAAATCAAAACTTGCCACGCAACTAATCAAAAATAACCTTTAACAACAATAAATATATATTTTAAAAAAAAAGTGATTTCTGCATTCTTAAAGGGGAACTGCACTTTTTTATTTTATTTTGCCTATCATTTACAATCCCTATATAATACAAAAACACATACCCTATCTTTCGGACTACAAGGCGCACTTAAAATCCTTTCATTTGCTCAAACATCACAGTGTGCCTTATAACCCGGTGTGCCTGTTGTACGGAATAAATCTGGTTGTGCTTACCGACCTCGAAGCTATTTTATTTGGTACATAGTGTAATGATAAGAGTGACCAGTAGATGGCAGTCACACAAAAGAGATACGTGTAGACTGCAAGATGACGCCAGTAAACAACACCAAAACTTTAAACGTTCCATTGAGAATATAGAAAATTACAGACAGCGCCCAAAAATCTGTCAGAATGTTTTAGTACGACTTTGGCACGCTAAGAAACCGCACCGCTTGATAGATTGTCAGAGTATTACGGCTACAGTAATCAGACGTACTGTGCTTCAACATATGGTATTATTATGGTACAGCAAAATGGCACCTACATATTAGCAGACATATTATTTGGCGTTTTGTTTGGCAAAAATATGCAAAAACAACTTTCCTTACCTTCTGGAAACTGCTGATGTGTATTTGGGATCTGCATACAACCTGAAAGTTTGCGCACATCCGCCATTGTAGTCTGTGTCGACACCGTAGTCGATAAGTTGCTTATTTTTCTCTATCTTCTTGTCATGGGGAATTCATCCTCCGCTGTTGCCGTTTCTAATATAAAGTAGTGTGAAGTTGTAATTTATATCTCGCTACGGAAGCGCTAAAAACTGCCTGTGTAGTGGGATTACATAATTCACCCACGGAACTTTAGTTATTAAAGAGTTCCGGTCGGACGTTTTTTCATGGGACACATTTTCGGCGTTGTTGTTGCATTAGTGAGCCACGGATGAGGAGATGCTGCTCCGTTATTGATTCAAGTAAAGTCTGAATGTCATCAAAACAGTTAGCTCCGACTTTTGCACTTCTTTGATACCCGTCCTTGCACGCTACAAAGATGACGGGGAGAAAACACTGTCGAAGTGGAGCCACGTAAATAAGACCGCCCACAAAACGGCTCATCCTGAAGCGAAGGTCAGAAAGTGACTTGAACCACCAATACATGTTATGTAGACCACAAGGAAGTATTTTAAATGTAAAAAAAATGGCCTTATAATCCAGTGCGCATTTTGTATGAAAATAGGTCCCGCTCATCAGCAGTGCGCCTTATAATCCGGTGCGTCCTATGGTCCTGAAAATATGGTATGTATTTATTTTTTTTTATTTTTTTTATAATCGGCTCTTTGTAGGTGGCTAGCAATGCAGCTAATATATACCATCCTGCCTCTAAATCACTCTAAAATGCATCCAAACTCCAACAATACTTAATTTACATTTGGTGACTTAAATATTAACCAAGCATTAGCAACATTGTTATTATAAGCGTTTACACAAACTAACTATTTTTAGCCGCAAAGTGTTATAGAACGCTAACTAGCTTTGCAACTGCAGTGTTGTCATACTTAACTGCTGCATATAAATCACTTCTGAGTTGGTGAAAGTTAATTCGAGATGATAAAGCATTTATCTCACCTGAATAAAAGAAGGTTCAATCAATCAATCAAAATGTATTTATATAGCCCTGAATCACAAGTGCCTGAAAGGATTTCACAAATCCTCTGATCTGAACCCACATCCGGGCAAAAAAAACTCAACCCAATGGGAACAATGAGAAACCTTGGGAGGGACTTCAGCTGTGGGGATCCCGCGGTGACCGGTGCAGTGGGTGCCGAGTGGGTACGGTTTAAAATGTGACAGTCCAAAGTAGTACACACGCACAGATTGAGATACACGTTGGCAAATAATTTTGCTACAATAATACTTCCATACCCTTAGCTTTGAGCAAGCAGCGTCAAAAATTAGCAATGTCGAGAGTGACAAGTGTAGAGAGCAGTGCATAAACCGAGAAGTTGGCCATCTGTGACATTCAATCTATACCCGAAGATGGCGAGAAAGACACGAAGACACTGGTCTGTGGCACATGGCTTTTTTTAGTCCTTTGTGTGGATTATGATTAACTCTTTATCGAAACAAGAATATTTGAAGATCCAATCAGTTGGTATCCTAGTGAAGCCTGACATTGTACAATAACTGTTTATTTTACAATGTGTGTTGTTTCTAATAAAGTTTGTCATGATTCATAGTACTGTATTTTTCGGAGTATAAGTCGCACTGGAGTATAAGTCGCACCTGCGGAAAATGCATAATAAAGAAGGAAAAAAACATTATGCAACTTTCATAAACTATGAAAAAAAACTGCGACTTATAGTCAGAAAAATACGGTAGTTGTTGAAGGAATAGCGAACGTTGTGATGCGTCTATTAAATGAATGTGCCGCCGTATGCTTAAAATGAGCAAAACACGTAAATATTATATGTTCATATAAATATGCCTGTTACTACATTACACACGTATATACTTACAGCATGCATATAAAACTGTGATGGAGGTGTTTGGATGTTTTTTAGAGTGAAGACTGAAGAGAGTGATTCTCATTGACTCCATTTTTAGCTGACTTTTATGTACGTTTATTTACGCATTAGAATGCATTAAAAAATAAAAACATTATGTGTTTTTGTCTTTCATAGAGATTGTGAATGATGCAAAATGCAAAATTCCCCCAAAAAGTGCAGTTCCCCTTTGATGTTATATTTCCTACTTTTAATGCAGTGTGCATAAAGATCCAACACACTAACCAATTTTATGTTTTTCTCTTCTTTTAGTGGGTTCAACATGTGTCTTAAATCAGCAACCCCAAAAATCAGTTTTAAAAGCAATGATTTATCATCCAAATCAGGGGTGTCAAACTCTTTCGAGCTTATGGGACTGGTAAAATCATGGCATAATAACATTAAAAAAAAAAACTACGACAACTTCAGATTGTTTTCTTTGTTTTACTTCGGCCCAGACTAGAACAAGCACATTCTGAAAATTGGAGCAGTTGCAAAAACACAATGTACCTATAGACCTTGTCTTAGTATATCTACTGTACAAAGCCATTAAACTGTAAATCAAAATATATTGAGTATTGAACAAAATACAAAATAAATTAAAATAAAAAGACTCTTCTCGGTATCAAATACCTCACTTGTCATTTCCACATATTAATCCTGTGCTAACTCAACAAACCGTACAAACTGAGATAGGACCTATTCAAGATGGTTGAGTTGCTCTCTGCTTTGTAGGCATTACTGTGTATTAAAATAAAAGCTGTGCAATGCATGAACAATTTCAACAAACCAAGCAGATTAATTTAATAAACAGTATTGCAGTAAATCACACACTGTTTGCTTTCTTTAGGTTTCCACAGAAGACAATATTTTTTACAGAATTATATCAAGGTGCAGTGTCTCATGCAGTATTTTAAAGGGGAACTGCACTTTTTTGGTATTTTGCTTATTGTTCACTATCAATATTAGAGACATGACGATGGATGTTATATATATTGTTTTGCATTCTAAATATTAAATAAATGTAATCAAAGCTTTGCTTACAATTGAGCCTACGGGAGCCGTTCAATTCTGCCTATAAAGCCCTTAAAGAAACATCCAAACACCTTCATTGAGGTTTTATATACAAGTTTATATGTAATGTAGCAACGGGCACATTTATATAACATTTAATATTTACGTATTTTGATAATTTTAAGCATACGTGGCGCATTAATTTAAAAAACACACCATGTTTGCTTTTTTTTTCTTCATCCCTAATTATTACTCACTGCAGACTTTATGAGAGCCACAAACATATATTAACATTGTTCTCCTAGGCCTAGGTAACACACGGCACATTGACAAAGCTTAACCTATTGTTACTATAACAATCTAAAAGGTTAATACAGTTTGCATATTTCTTCCCCTCCATTTATCTGCTTTCTTTTGTATTTGAAGTTATCATTACATATATGTACTGTTGCACTTGAAATAATTGTATTGTTGATAATAGAGGTAAATTATTGTTATTATTCATTATCAATAGTGCTATTTCTATTGGTATTTGTATTGCTCCATTTGTAGTGTAATAATGTTCTTTGTCATTTCTGTGTTATTAATATTTACTTCCCTAACTGCTTCTTTGCTACTTTTCGTATCATATTTGTACATATTGTATTTGCTGATGCTGTCCTGTTATTGTTGTTGTTGTTGTTGTTGTGGTTGTCATTGTTATTGTTGTGTTTGTTGTTGTCTCTCTGTCTCCTTCTATCCCCTTCTTCTATATAATATACATCCATTTGATAAAGTCAAATACAAATAAAGCAACAAGAGAAGTATCACACACTTCTCTTTTGTAAAAAAAAAAAAAAAAAAGCATCTACTTTAAAAATATGATTTGCCTGAGTAGCTAGACAGGACATAAAAAAAAAAAATTAAAAAAAAGGAGAGAGCAAACATACATAATAAAACATCACTTGCTGTACAAGGTCTGATGTCGTTAGGATTTCCGACTGCTAGAATGTTCCTATATTCTCATTAAGATGAAGAACGTCTCATAATGCTCAGGAAGAAACAGGGTTTTGGAGTGTGGGGGACCAAGCGTCTTTTCGAGTCATCCTCACCAGTTTTGGGTCCTCAATGGCTGTGAAAGTGTACTAAATGGTCGAAATACCTACTCAGATGTCTTATGTCCAGGTGAGATGCATGATGTATGATCCAGAATAAACTAACAGGGAGCAGGGAAGCGAGAAAGCAGCAGACCACTCGATGATGTAAACATAAGGACACACAAAAGTGATCACGGCGCCGCTATAAATAGTTTCTCTGCATTAGCGCTTTTAATTTCAATATCACTAATAATTGGTTAATATTCAAATCACAAAATTAAAATGGCATATTGTTAGTGCTGTTTGAAAAGTTATTTATTGGATTTTATGGGCAAAGTTGTTCTTACTATTAGCAAACTTATCTTGCGGGCCGGATTGAACCTGTTTGCAGGCCTTATCCGGCCCACGCGCCACATTTTTGACATCCCTGATCCAAATAGATATGTTGTAATCAGATCTATGTATCTATATATCAGTCTATGAAATAACATGTTTTGCATAATGTGAAAGATTACATTCCTCTTGGAAAAAGTAGCAAGTCAGTTCTTTTAAAGGGGAACATTATCACAATTTCAGAATTGTTAAAACCATTAAAAATCAGTTCCCAGTGGCTTATTTTATTTTTCGAAGTTTTTTTCAAAATTTTACCCATCACGCAATATCCCTAAAAAAAGCTTCAAAGTGCCTGGTTTTAACCATCGTTATAAACACCCGTCCATTTTCCTGTGACGTCACATAGTGAAGCCAACACAAACAAACATGGCGGAAAGAACAGCAAGCTATAGCGACATTAGCTCGGATTCAGACTCGGATTTCAGCGGCTTAAGCGATTCAACAGATTACGAATGTATTGAAACGGATGGTTGTAGTGTGAAGGCAGGTAGCGAAAACGAAATTGAAGAAGAAACTGAAGCTATTGAGCCATATCGGTTTGAACCATATGCAAGCGAAACCGACGAAAACGACACGACAGCCAGCGACACGGGAGAAAGCGAGGACGAATTCGGCGATCGCCTTCCAACCAACGATTGGTATGTGTTTGTTTGGCATTAAAGGAAACTAACAACTATGAACTAGGTTTACAGCATATGAAATACATTTGGCAACAACATGCACTTTGAGAGTGCAGACAGCCCAATTTTCATCAATTAATATGTTCTGTAGACATACCCTCATCCGCGCTCTTTTCCTGAAAGCTGATCTGTCCAGTTTTGGAGTTGATGTCAGCAGGCCAGGGAAGCTAGGGTCGATAGGGGGTTTAGCTCGCTCGTCTGCGGGAACAAACTGCCGCCATTGCTTGCCGTGCTACCGAGGACCTTTGTCCCTGAATTGCTCACACACTCCAGCAGATTCAATGGGGGTCTGGCGGCAGATTTCTTTGACTTTTTTTATTTTTTTTTATTTTATTTTTTTTTTTTTTTTTTTTTTTATTAAATCAACATAGAAAAAAAACACACGATACACTTTCAACTAGTGCATCAACCCAAAAAAAAACCCTCCCTCCCCCATTCACACTCACACACACCCACTCACACAAAAGGGGTTGTTTCTTTCTGCCATCAATACTCTGGTTCCCACAACATGGACAACACTTCTGCAAGGGACACAGTCCCTGAAGCACACTTGATTGTTTGTGCTGCTGGTCCACTAACATTTTAATTTAATTACTTTTTCTTTTTTTTTTCTTCTCCCCTATGTAATTATTTTTATATTGTTTACTTTCCCTTTTATCCAAGAAAATATTTATTTATCTTATCTATAAAAAAAAAAATTAAAAAAAAAGGAAAGAAGGACCTTATCTTCACCAGACCCGGTTGTAAATGAAATTAGCTTCGTTTAAAGGTTGTTGTTTTTTAAAACCAGGTCCAGTAACACACACCTTCATTCATGTACACTGAGAAAATAAAATAAAACAAAACAAAACAAAACAAAAAAACAGAAAATTTTGGAACACAACAGATTGCATATAATCTATAAACAAAATTACATTTTCAAAACAAAAACAACAAAAAAACAAAAAAAATGTTTTACAGTCCATCTTATGTTCAGGTCACTAAAAATTAGGGAATACAACAACAGATAGCATATAATCTGTAAACATAATTACACTTTCAACATAAGCCTTTGAGGACTTCCCATCTTTTTTTATGTTTTTTGGCATCATTATCGTTTTCAACCATGTAACTTTCTAAAGTTAAAAAATACTGAATAAATGTTTTAAAGAAAGTAATACTAAGTGAATATCTGTTTTTGGCCTTAAAAATAAACCTTTTACCGAGTACTATAATTAAATTGATTAAATCATGATTGTCAATGAACTCTCCCAAAATAACAGAAACCACATCAAGCTTAATAAACAAACCAATCCTTAAACACATTTTTTCAACTTCCACCCAAAAGGAAGACACAATATGACAATACCAAAACAAATGCAGGGTGGATTCAGTGAACTCCTGACAACAAAATCGGTAGTCATCTGACTCTGTCATATTCCATAATTTTAACATTTTCCCCGTGGATAAGAAGTTATAAATAATTTTAATTTGAAAATAACGATTTTGCACATCAATAGTAGTTTTATAGATTAGTTTGAATATGGCATCCCACGGCAACGGGCAGTCAAAAAAGTCCTCCCATTTTCCAAATGTGTTGTATGGGGCAGCCTTCAAAGATTTCTTTATTAAATAAAACTTATATATTTTTCTATTTATTTTAGTTCCTTTTTGCCAACTCGAATTTCTTATTAGAGGTTTACAAACTAATAATTTAGTAGTTCCATAATTAATTATTTGTTTCCATCTTTTCCCAATGACTCCAGTTAGTTGATTAAATGAAAAGCTTGTGCAAGCATCACCATACATAGTTATAAATTCTTCATACTTCATAATCTTACCATTCTCATTTATAATATCATTGACAAAAATGATTCCTCTTTCAAACATATTTTTCCAAAAGAAAGGCTTTCCATCTATTACAATATTAGAGTTCATCCATATTATCTGCTGCAAAATATCGTCTCTTTTGTCTGGCACATAGAATTGAAAACACCACCATGAGTGGATTGTTTCCTTTATGAACCCCGCCATGTTTCCCAGCAGACTCTCTACATAAGAAAAATGGGAGGGGATCACTTGTAAAAAAGGATACAATTTCTTTTGATAAAATACATGTTTTTTGTCCAACAGGACACTTGTGTACCACTCAGTGTTGAAATACATCTTTGGAACAATTGATGCCTTTAAAGACAGACACATAGCTTCAAGGTTGAGAAGTTTCAGGCCCCCATATTCATACTCATTGTACAAAACATTTCTTTTAATCTTTTCTGGTTTGCCGTCCCAGACAAAATCGAAGACCTTCCGCTCATAAATCTTAAAAAAGTTTTGTGATGGAGCTGGTAATGACAAAAACAAATAAATACATTGAGGAACAATTAACGAGTTGACAATAGATATTTTACCATACAAGGTAAAGGATTTCCCTTTCCATAATTGCATAATTTTGTCCAGCTTTCTTAGTCGATTATCATAATTTATTGAGCCCAGGTCTTCCAGATTCTCTGGGACAGCTACACCAAGTATATTAACTGGACCATCTGTCCACAAAACAGGCACTTTGCATTCCATTCGAAAGGACGTTCCCTTTAGTTTTCCGATCCTTAACATTTTACATTTATCATAATTAAGCTGAAGGCCAGATTGCTGTGAAAATATATCCAAAAGATCAAGAAGGTTCCGCAAACAATGGGGATTGGGGCTGATAAAGAAGCTTGTATCGTCTGCATACATTGTTATTTTACTTTCAATATTATTATTAATGAGCCCGTCAATATTTTCATTTAATCTAACTTTAATAG
This sequence comes from Nerophis lumbriciformis, assembly GCF_033978685.3. Lineage (NCBI taxonomy): Eukaryota > Metazoa > Chordata > Actinopteri > Syngnathiformes > Syngnathidae > Nerophis > Nerophis lumbriciformis. Next base: position 22,136,490 of record NC_084555.2, on the reverse strand, counting down.
CCAATATTTCCATAGCAATAATAAATAAGTATGGAGACAAGGGGCACCCTTGTTTTAGACCTCTTAATAGCGGTATTGTCCCAGAGATGTATCCATTGTTAATAATTCTACAGTTAGTTTTATTATATAGCGTCTTGATCCAGTGTAATAAGGAGTTGCCAAAATTGAAAAAAAACTAAGCTTTTACAAATAAAATCTACGCTAATTTTGTCAAATGCCTTCTCCAGATCAGCTACAAAAATTAGTCCTCTTTTATTTTCCATATTATAATTTTCTATAATTTCTAATAACTGTCTAATATTGTTTCCTATGTTTCTTCCTTGTAGGAAACCTGATTGATCTTGGTGAATAATATTTGACAAAACAGACTTAATTCGTGTAGCCAAACATTTTGCCAGTATCTTAGCATCGTAACACTATAGTGTTATTGGCCTCCAATTTTTTAGATAAAATGGGTCTTTGTACTGACCATTTATTTCCTGTTTCAATAGTAGAGAAATAAGACCTTCTGTTTGAGTGTTAGACAAAAAACCTGTTTTACACAAGTAATTAAAACTAGAAAGCAATGGTTTCTTAAGCTCTTCATAAAAAACTTGATAAACCTTAATAGGTATTCCATCTAATCCTGGGGTTTTCCCTGGATGAAAGGATTTAACAGTTTCCACAAGTTCTTCCTCTCTAATGAGGCCTTCACATGAATGGCTTTCTTCTGAATTCAATTTTCTTTCATAGTTTTCTGGAAAAATGTTTGTAGTTTCAGGAGGAATTACCGGATTAGAAAAAATATTTTTAAAGTAATTTTCCATTTCTTTCAACAATGTGGTGTGTGTGTCCAATACCTTTCCATTTGTTTTAATGAGCTTGGAAATGTTCTTTTTAGAACGATTTTTTGTTTGGATATTTAAAAAGAATTTTGAACGCTTCTCACCTTTTTTCATCCAGATTGCTCTGTTGCAGTCATAACTTTTCAATAATTGTTTTTCAACTAAATCTGCTAACTCCTTTTGTTTGGCTGTAAAGGAATTCAGTTGCTCACTAGTTGGATTATCATTACTATCAATGTTTTTTTGTAAATCCTCAATTTCTTTCTTTATTCCTGTTCTGCCATTTTAAGTTGTTTTTTTTTCCATGAAGAGTACGAAATGGCATATCCCCTAAAACAACATTTGAAGGCTTCCCAGACTATTTGGGATTTTGATGATCCTACATTATTTAAAAAAAAGTCAGTAATAAATTGCTTTGTTTTTTCAATAAATTCCTCATCCTGTAAAAGCATTTGATTAAACTTCCAATATCCGGGCCCACGAGTATTTTCTTCAATTGCAATATTTAATCCTATACAATTATGATCAGAACGTAATTTATCATCGATTGATATTGCAGTCACTTTATTTAGCAATGAAAATGATATCAAAAAATAGTCAATACGACTTGCCTGGTTTTGTCTTCTCCATGTATACCGTACTAACCTAGTATTTTTGAATCTCCAGATATCAATTAAATCAAATGCATCCATAACATTTTGAATCTTTTGTAAAGATTGAGGATGATAATTCATTGAAAAATTCCCTTTTCGGTCCAGAACCTTATCCAAAGCAACATTGAAGTCCCCCACAGCAATAATTTCCCCTTGTTGTTCTTGCAAAATGTCACTTATTTCTTCAAAAAAGGAAGGTTCATCAACATTTGGCCCATACAGATTCAAAACACACATCTTTTGACCTTGAATAATCATATTTAATATTAACCAGCGTCCTTGTGGGTCTTTTTCCATAGAGTTAAATTGAAAATTAAAAGCTTTTTTAATCAAAATCATTACACCTTTTGAATTTCTGTGACCATGTGAAAAGAAAATCGGACCATCCCATTCTTTTCTCCATTTTTCTTCATCTAATTTTGTTGAATGAGTTTCTTGAAGACAAAAAATATCTTGTTTTTTTTCATTCAGCCACATAAATATAAGTTTTCTTTTTCTGTTGTCTGCAAGACCATTGCGATTATAACTAATTATTCCAACTTCATTATCATTCCTATAAACCATATGACCTGAGTAAATTCATAATACATTTTATTGATTCTCTTAATACCATACATTTCATAGACATGAAAATCTTGTAACTAAAAACTGCAGCATCACTTGCTATTTCCAAGGAAACCAATATCCCCTCTAATAAACCCACAGACACACCATTCACACCACAGCACACGAGACAAACAAACACATAACCCCTAAAATATATTATTCGCTGACCGTTTCCCAACATCTAACTACATTGTCCAATCCCAGAATAAACTATAAAGCACCAAAAACAAAATGTCAATTTATATCGTCAAGTCGTCGCCATGGTGATGTCGCGATGACGTCATCACTGCGCGACATTGTTATTGTTCCTCACATGTTTCTGTACAGCTCACCGTTAACGTACAGTTTATCCACAACAAGACGAGCTTGTTGTCCTTTCTGCCTAAAGGACTTCATAATTGGAATTAACTTACGTCGTTTCTCCACCACCTCGATCGGATATTGGCTGGTCATGAAGAATTTAGAACCTTTCAGTCTTCTAGAGAGAGCAAGCATTTCGTCTTTGCATTTGGAGTTAGTAAAGTTTACAAGCATAGGTCTCGGTTTAGCATCCTCCTTGCGTCTGCCAATCCTGTGTGCTCGTTCCATCTGGATCCTCTTAACTTTTTCCTCCGGGATGCCGAGTTGCTCCTGCAGAAAGGCTCTGACGAGGTTCTCCGCAATGTCGTAAGTTTCTCCTCCATCTTCGCTAATTCCCATGATTAGCAGGTTGTCCCGCATGCTCCTGCAGCGGAGTTCCAACAAGTCTGCCTTTAATTTCTCGTTCTCCGTTGTCAGTCTTGTAGTTTCGAGTTTCAGGCTTGTTAACTCAACTTTTAGCGTTGTCTGTTCCTTTTTTATCTCCATCATTTCAGCGTGATTGTGCTCGACTGATTTTTTCAGCTCTGAAACGTCAGTTTTTAGTTAATCTAAAATGTCACGTTTTTCAAGTTTTTGAACCATAACTTGCAACATTTTTTGATCGTCCGTAGTAAACGTTGCATTTTCGTCCAATTCACTAGAGGACAATTGATCCCGGGCGCGTTTTGACTCCTTTGTTCCACGTTGTGGCATGGTTGCAGGCGAACAATGAGTCACTCGGCGTTCGAGGCACCTTATCTTCCGCCAAATCACCCTCGTGAGGAGTATATATCTCACCAATTGTAAAGAGGTGGATATATATTAGAAAAACGACTTCAAATCGTATGTCACTAGCGCGTTTATGCCCTTTATAACGTTACATACTGGGATTTGTGTAGAGACGGTCTCAGCTCACGTTGCTCACGGCAGCCATTTTAAAGCATTAAGGTCCTTCCATTTCTTTGACTTTATCGTTGGAAATGCATCTGCTTTGAGTGTCGCAGGATATCCACACATTCTTGCCATCTCCGTCGTAGCTTAGCTTTCGTCGGTAAAGTGTGCGGAACAAACGTCCAATTTCTTGCCACTTTCGCATCTTTGGGCCACTGGTGCAACTTGAATCCGTCCCTGTTCGTGTTGTTACACCCTGCGACAACACACCGACGAGGCATGATTTCTCCAAGGTACGGAAAACAGTCGAAAAAACGGAAAATAACAGAGCTGATTTGACTCGGTATATGGCCTTTTTTCTGCAACATCAAGGTATATATTGACGCTTACATAGGTCTGGTGATAATGTTCCCCTTTAAACTGTGGTCCATCATTTTGGGCAAGTAGTAATGCATGACCAGTTTACGTGTGACATGCACACATGGGTAACATATACTTCACAAAAGCAAAGCCCAGTAAATCTGACAATGGTAGTCCGATGCTAGACAGGTCGCTATGACTAATAGTCATAATGCTTAGATAATGTCAACGGACCCAAGGAAACATTCACGCATACACAAACATGCTCTTACGTCAATTTCAGTACTATGAGCTCAAAGACCTGAGATGACATAATATCGGGCTGTAAGGACTGTTTCCCTGGCTGCTCAAGAGGGGGGACTTGACTAGGTCTCCTAAGTACTGCAGAACGTTATTGGCCGAATCGATCGTGTTCAGCTTTGAGGCTACGTGGTGTACATGTTGTCGTTTCTTATCCATAATGAGGGTGAGTCCATAATGCGCTAAATGGCTGACTGAATGATAATTGATTGTATGAGTTTGTTTGACTTCATGTGAACAATTTCATATTTCCACTGTCCCCCATTCTGCAATTTTATCGGCCTGATGTGACGTGGCTGAAGTGCAGGGTTTAAAATGTGGGGAAGAAGTAGCGGTTCATAGTCAGGCATAGGCATGTGCATGTTTCAAGAGCATTCACGCCTTTCATCGGTTTCAGCAGCTGCACGCGTTTGTGCTATAGCGGAATGAAAAGAAGGGGGTGGATTTTCTTGTCATCATTAAGTGTCTGTGACTCTTTGTACGGCAAGCGGGGGCCGGTGGCTCGTTAGCATCACACAGTGCAACTAGATAGCACGCAGTAGCTAACATAATAATCATGTCGCGCGTTTAGTGTTACTCAGTTAACCAACTTAATGACACATACTGTAGTCCTACGTTTGTAGTGTTGGATGCCCCTATTTTAGAAGAAATGACTCCAAAAAAGAGTCATAAAAAGAACATTTGTGGAAGATCAACAGTTGAACATTTATTGCCTCACAACAACTGGCAACATAACACTCATACTGTACAGTGGAAAAGAAGATGGCACTGAAACAGGGACATCGATTAGCCGTAGGCGTGTTTATTAGCACAAGAGTGTGACGTGTGTAATCAACCAGAATATGTGGTGTGCGACTACGTGATGCGTTTAACTGGAGAGTGTTACCGGCAAGTGTTGAAGATGCGTGTTGTGAAGAATGTGGAAGTCCAGAGAGGGCGAGGCAGACTCGGAAGTCCGTGGGCAGGCGAGAGGTCGAGGGCAGGGGAGAGGCGTCAAGGTCCGTGGGCAGGTAAGAGGTCGAGGTCCGGGGGGGCAGCAAGAAGTCCAGGGGGAGTCCGGGGAGACGAGACGCACAGCTTGAATCCAGGGAACAGAGAGAAGCTTTGGAACGACGTAACAGGACACAACACAAAGAGCGCAGAGGAGGGGAAACACGGAGAGCAAATAAGCACATGGAAGTAGAGCGGCAGATGTGTGGGCTTACTGTACAATACAATTAGCTACATTCTGGTACTGGAACGCAGGAAGCGCTGGTCTAAATAGTGTGCGGCGTCCTTATCAGTGTCAGGTGCGTTGGTTGCACAGTGAAAGCGGCACAGCGGTGGCTGGAGAGGAACACCCGTGGGCATGTCCAGAGGTGCGCTCAGAGGATCGCACTGAGGAATGAGCGGCGGCAGGTGCTTGAGCCGTAACACATACCACTACCACGAGTAAGTAAAATGTGACTTTTATCAGACTCCAGTGTAAACGCGCACATGTGGCCTCAATGTTGCCTCAACGTTACTTGCATGCGCACTTCAATAAAGTGAAAATAAAGAAAGTTGACCCGGGAGGAAGTTGCTATTACTACAAAATAATATAAAAGTCGAAACACTATGAAAATGAGTGTTTTTTTACATGGAAATAAACTAATGTAATATATAATGTATGAATGGATGTATATAGTGCAGTGGTTCTTAACCTTGTTGGAGGTACCGAACCCCACCAGTTCCATATGCGCATTCACCGAACCCTTCTTTAGTGAAAAATAAAAAAAATACAATTTTCAAATTCAAGACAAAGTTATATGTTTTTGGTAACACTTTAGTATGGGGAACATATTCTAAGTAACAAAGACTTAGAGTTATTTGTTTAGGATTAGGGTTAGAGGGTTCGGGTCAGGGTTAAAGGGTTAGGGTTATAATAAGGCCATGCCGAATAAGACATTAATAAGTACTTAATAATGACTAGTTAAGAGCCAATATGTTACTAATTTGCATGTTAATAAGCAACTAATTAATGGTGAATATGTTCCCCATACTAAAGTGTTACCATGTTTTTTTACTGGTGCACAAAATTAACCGTGCATGAACACCTTGTTCAAACAACAAAACCAACACAGTGCATAAACTCACAACAAATTACACACCTGCAAATCAGTAAAATGTTGCCGTATCCGTAATACGCCGATAGGGAGAAGTTCGTATTTACACGATGAGTCGGGTGTGTCTTGACTTCCACCGAACCCCTGAGGCCGACTCACCAAAACCCTAGGTTTCGATCGAACCCAGGTTAAGAACCACTGATATTATGTAATATATTTGGAAAGGTCGTAATCTTTTTATGGCTGTGATGTAGAGGAGACACGGACATCAGCGTGGATCTACGGGAGCTTTATTTCTCAACTCACAAGTAAGCAAATGCGCCACAGCATCAATTCCGTTCTTTCAACAATCGCTATTTGTTCGGACTCAAAATATATCTTCATTTGTTACATGCGTCGTTTATTTGCGCACTATTGACACGTGACGCACCGAAAATGTGGTCATCTTAACTGGGCCCGACAAAGATGGCGCCAGTATGTGCTTTGACCTGCCGTCTCTCGCTGTCAGCTTTGTTCGTTTTTGTGTTGTTTGCTTCTATTTTCGTCTCTGTCAGCTCACTGCTCGTGTATGACCGCCAAACACTGTTGGATCTTTGCCCCTCTCCCACTGATATGATCAACTTCGACGTTGGTTTTTCGACGTCCCAGTCAGCTTTTTCACCTGGCCGGATTCCTGCCTTCCTTTCCCGCCCCCTGGCTCCTCTCCCCCGGCGGAAGCGTCTCTGGCGCCGCGGTAAACGTGGCGGCCAGCTGGTGAAAGTTAGGGCACTCCTGGCCGGGCTTCCCGTGGCTTCCCGAAGGAGGAATGGTGTGGTTTCCGGTCTCCTCCTGCACCCACGCTCGCTGGATCCCATCGGTTCCTGGCTTGTTCCTATCGTTGGTTTGGAGGAAGAGGCTTGCCGCCGTCGCTCCTGCTGTCCCCGCCCTCGGAGGCGCGGGGTGGATTCCCGCCACCTGCGGGCTGTGTGTCGGGCCCCACCCGGATTAACTGCGGCCTTGGACGTGCTGGCCCCCGTCAGGTTCGGTCTTGTGAACGCAAGATCTTTGACAAACAAAACGTTTATCCTGAAGGATTTCTTCACTTTCCGCGGACTGGACTTACTCTGTGTGACGGAGACATGGCTGAGAGCCGGTGAGTCCGCCCCTCTTAATGAACTTCTGCCACCGGAGTGTTCCTACTTTAATTCTCCGCGGTCGTCCGGTCGAAAAGGATGAGGATTAGCAGTCGTTTTTAAAAATGACTTTAAATGCCGTCAGATCCGCCTGCAATCCTCCTTTTCAAGCTTCGAACTGTGCATGTTTGAACTGGGTCTTTCTGATGTCGTCCTGTGTGCCGTCGTCTATCGACCACCCAAGTACCACAAAGACTTTCTGAATTTTCTGAATTTCTGGCTAAAATCCTGCCCAAATATGATCGTGTCCTTATTGTGGGTGATTTTAATATTCACACCTGCTGTCCAGACGAGCCGCTTTCCAGGAGCTTCCTGAATGTAATCGACTCATTTAACTTTGTACAGTCTGTGTGTGGTTCTACACATGAACGCGGGCATACACTCGATTTAGTGCTCTCGTATGGTTTGTGTGTTTTTAATTTGGACATTTGCGACGCTGTGTTCTCTGATCATATGCCGATCCTGTTTGATATTCCCACGCAGTGTCCAGTTAAATTGTGCGCTCCTCTCCAACGCTCTCGCATGTTTAATTCTTTGTCTCCTGCTCTGTTCTCCTCAATTTTTTCGACTCTTTGTGATAATAATTCTGCAGCCTCTGTATGTCTGAATACTGAAGAGTTGGTTTCTGGGTTCAACTCTATTTGTTTACAAACACTGGACACGATCGCTCCTTTCAAGTGCCGCTGCTCTAAAGCCACGCCTCAGCCCTGGTTGAATGACGTCACTCGGGCTGCCAGGCGCGTATGTAAAAGAGCAGAGAGAAAATGGAAAAAGAACAGGCTGCATGTGTCCTTTGCCATTTTTAAAGAAAGCCTGTTTTCCTTTCAGATGACTGTAAAAGCAGAAATGAATATATATCTATCTCAGATGATATCTTCTAACTGTAACAACCCCAGAGTTCTGTTTAAAACTATTACCACTGTCCTTGATGCTCCCAAATCTGTTGGTTTTGATGCTTCTTTTGAATTCTGTGAAAATTGTCTCCATTTTTTCACTGACAAAATTGTGTCAACTAGAGCCAGTTTATCTGGGCCTTCATATGACCCTTCTGTTCCTCTGCATTTCTCTTCTGTTTTCCATCAGTTTGAGCCGGTGTCCTTTTCTTTTTTAAGTGACACAGTTAGTCATATGAAGCCCTCTGGTTCTCCTGCAGATGCCCTCCCACCTCGCCTGTTTAAGGAGGTACTTGCTACTATTGGATCAAGTGTCCTTAACATTATCAATAGTAGCCTCTCTTCTGGAATAGTTCCAGTAGAGTTTAAACATGCAGTGGTACGACCTCTACTTAAAAAACCAAGCCTCGACCCCTCTCTCCTCTCTAACCTCAGACCTATCTCTAATCTTCCATACATTTCCAAAATATTAGAGAAGGTTGTCTACAGTCAGTTGTTGCCCTTCTTAGAGGATAATGGTATCACTGAGCTGTTCCAGTCCGGTTTTAAAGCCCTCCACAGCACAGAGTCAGCGCTTCTAAAAGTTTTTAACGATATCCTCCTGTCAACAGATTCTGGTAAATATGTTGTCCTGGTGCTTTTAGATCTGTCTGCTGCGTTCGACACCGTCGACCACGCCACCTTAATCACTTGTCTTGAGAACTGTGTGGGCATTAAGGGCGCCGCCCTCAACTGGTTCCGGTCGTACCTAACCGACAGGAGTTTTTGTGTAAAAGTAGACAGTTTTATGTCTTCCACAGCTCCTTTACCACATGGGGTCCCCCAGGGCTCAATCCTTGCCCCAATTTTATTTGCGCTTTACCTTCTCCCCCTTGGTTCTATTTTTAGGAAGTACAGTATTGCATTTCATTTTTATGCCGATGATTGCCAAATTTATTTTCCCATGGCACAAAATAACACGGTTCAACGTCTTATTGACTGCCTGCACGACATCAAAGTCTGGCTTTCAGCTAACTTCCTGAGCCTAAATGAAGACAAAACAGAAGTTATGTTGTTCGGTCCAAGTCGCTCTCCCTTCCCTAACGTTGACCTCGGCACTCTGACCCTGTATCTCAGCGACTGTGTCACAAACCTGGGGGTAAAGTTTGACTCAGATTTTAAATTCGAAAAACAAATCAGCAGCGTCGTTCAAAAAAGCTTTTATCAATTACGCCAAATAGCGAAAGTGAAACCGCTTCTATCAGGACATGATCTTGAGAAATTAATCCACGCCTTTATCTCGACTCGTCTTGACTACTGCAATGCCCTGTATGTAGGCATTAGCCAGGCCTACCTCGCCCGCCTGCAGCTCGTGCAGAACTCTGTTGCTCGTCTGCTAACACAGACCCGCAGACGTGAGCACATCACCCCTATTTTAGCGTCCCTTCACTGGCTCTCTGTGCGTTATCGAATCAATTTTAAACTCCTTTTATTTGTTTTTAAATGTCTAAACAACATCGCGCCAACCTATCTCTCCGACCTCCTTCAGCCTTACTGCCCCACCCGATCCTTAAGATCAGCCGATCAGCTGCTGTTGACGGTCCCTGACACAAGGCTGAAACTTAGAGGTGACAGAGCTTTCGCCGTTGCTGCTCCCAAGCTCTGGAACGATCTACCTCTGAGTATTAGACAAGCCTCCTCTCTTCCTGTTTTTAAATCTCTCTTAAAAACATACTTTTATTCCATGGCTTTTAACACTGAGTGATATCCATCCTGCAATGGCGCCCCATAATACACCTGCTGTGAACCTGTTTTTATGTTTTTATTTATTCTATTTTATTTATGTATTTTTTATCGTGTTCTGTTTGCGTTGTGTTGTGTTTGCTCGGTACTCGTATTATCTTTTTACCTGCCCATTGTACAGCACTTTGGCTACCCCTGTGGTCAATTTTAAATGTGCTTTATAAATAAAGTTGATTTGATTTGATTTGATTTAAATAAAAACTGAAACCGGATGTTGTGATGAAATATCCATTTTCACTGGCGACTGTGTCTTTACGGCCCACGCGAGTGACGTGGCTTGCCCAAACCTGATGAAAACAATCACATTCAGGCCACGTTCAAGTCACATTTCGCTTAGACTGCAGTCACAATTGAAAAGATCTGATTCAGGACTACCTACCGATGTGGCCTGAATCTGATGGCAAAAGATCAGATTTGAAGCACTTTGGAGCGTTCAGACCATCAAACAAAATCAGATCTGTATCACTCAATGGCAAAAAAAAATGTGTCTGAAGCAGGCCTACAGCATCTGGAATGGCCTGATAGCATTGTGAATAACCATTAGCGATTTTCATTCGCAGGGTGCTAATCAACAGATAGCTATTCTTTCTCCAGTTTTTTTTTTAATCACAAAATGACATAAGGATCACAAATCACAGTAGAGATAAACATCAGACAACTCTCGCTTTGATTGGTTTTGTAGTGATAACAACATATTGGACAAAAAAACAACCTTAAATGGGAACATTATCACCAGACCTATGTAAACGTCAATATATACCTTGATGTTGCAGAAAAAAGACCATATATTTTTTTAACCGATTTCCGAACTCTAAATGGGTGAATTTTGTCGAATTAAACACCTTTCTATTATTCGCTCTTGGAGCGATGACGTCACAACGTGACGTCACATCGGGAAGCAATCCGCCATTTTCTGAAACACATTACAAACACCGAGTCAAATCAGCTCTGTTATATTCCGTTTTTTCGACTGTTTTCCGTACCTTGGAGACATCATGCCTCGTCGGTGTGTTGTCGGAGGGTGTAACAACACGAACAGGGACGGATTCAAGTTGCACCTGTGGCCCAAAGATGCGAAAGTGGCAAGAAATTGGACGTTTGTTCCGCACACTTTACCGACGAAAGCTATGCTATGACAGAGATGGCAAGAATGTGTGGATATCCTGCGACACTCAAAGCAGATGCATTTCCAACGATAAAGTCAAAGAAATCTGCCGCCAGACCCCCAGGAAAAGAGAGCGGATGAGGGTATGTCTATAGAATATATTAATTGATGAAAACTGGGCTGTCTGCACTCTCAAAGTGCATGTTGTTGCCAAATGTATTTCATATGCTGTAAACCTAGTTCATAGTTGTTAGTTTCCTTTAATGCCAAACAAACACATACCAATCGTTGGTTAGAAGGCGATCGCCGAATTTGTCCTCGCTTTCTCCCGTGTCGCTGGCTGTCGTGTCGTTTTCGTCGGTTTCGCTTGCATACGGTTCAAACCGATATGGCTCAATAGCTTCAGTTTCTTCTTCAATTTCGTTTTCGCTACCTGCCTCCACACTACAACCATCCATTTCAATACATGCGTAATCTGTTGAATCGCTTAAGCCGCTGAAATCCGAGTCTGAATCCGAGCTAATGTCGCTATACCTTGCTGTTCTATCCGCCATGTTTGTTTGTATCGGCATCACTATGTGACATCACAGGAAAATGGACGGGTGTACATAACGATGGTTAAAATCAGGCACTTTGAAGCTTTTTTTAGGGATATTGCGTGATGGGTAAAATTTTGAAAAAAACTTCGAAAAATAAAATAAGCCACTGGGAACTGATTTTTAATGGTTTTAACCCTTCTGAAATTGTGATAATGTTCCCCTTTAATAAGATTAGCATGGATGAGGCCTAGTGGCAAGCTATGGCGGCTTACCAAAGCTCAGCAAAAGGCTCACTGGCCTTCAACAGTTCTTTATATAATCAACTAGGTAGAAACAGTGACACCTGTCATTGCAGGATGTCTGTGTCATTTATGTTTATTTTACCTGCCTTTTCAGAGCAGTATCAGTCAGTGTGTGTGTGGTATCGCCGGTTGTGTCCGCCTGTGTAGGTTTTCAACAGATCTGTCATGTTTCCCCAGCACCTCAGGAGAATATCAACAAGTTTTAGCTCCGATGTTGTGACACCTGGCCCTCTTGTCAATACCAGAAGGAACACGGTGAAAATACAGATCTCTCACATTGATGTGTAACAATAGTCTCTGGTTTTCTCTGACTTGTTGACTCTAATCCTCCTTGTGTCAGCCTGTCAGGTCAGGCCACCTAAGATTCCTTTTCACCATTCTTATAGCTAAGCTCTCCACATTTCTGTAAAAAAAAAAAAAAAAAAAAGCATTTATTCTGCAGTCAGAAAACTTGTTTTTGGCCTCCAAGTCACATGTGATGACTTAGTGTTTGGCATTTATTAAAGTTGATTGCGGTTCCTCAGGATTCTCGATTCTGATTATTTTAAGAGGCAGGGTCAAACATTTACTATGTAGTTCTCACGGGTCTATTTTGACCGGTTTATAAATATAAATATTTTAAACTTAATGGGGAACTGCACTTTTTTGGGGAATTTTGCCTATCGTTCACAAAATTATTTTTTTTCGCTTTCTAATTTGTAATAATCGGCTTGTTCTGGTGGTTAGCAATGCAGCTAATGGAAGCAGTCTGTTCTGCCTCTAAGTCACTTTAAAAATGTGTCCAAAACCGCCAACAATACTTAATGAAGCCTGAAGAATAAGCGAACTAGTGTTGTCCCGATACCAATATTTTGGTATTGTTGCGCTTGTAGCGTGAAAGCAAGACAACTTGAAGTATCGTTTGACACACAAAAACGTGTGCGTCGTTCATTCCTCCAAAACTAGAATGAACGCCAACATCACACACACTCAAAAATGGGGGGGACAACAAACCCCCACCTCCTGACGGCCACTTAAAGGGGCCGCGCCGAATTACTCGCTCTTAACTGCATATATGAATGTTAAACCACAACAACATTGTTATGTGCACAATCGAACAATACAGTGAATAATGATGACAAAGTCAAGTAACAGGTGTGGTGAATTATGTCCTTAAATCAACCGCCAGAGGTGGGACCAAGTTATTGCTTTGCAAGTCACAAGTAAGTCTCAAGTCTTTACCTTCAAGTCTCGAGTCAAGTCCCGAGTCAAGACAGGGCAAGTCCGAGTCAAGCCCAAAGTCAAGACTGGAAAGTCTCAAGTCAAGTCCCAAGTCCTGCATTTTGAGTTTCGAGTCCTTTCAAGTCATTTAACCACAGACTAATATATTTACACAGATTGTGTATGCTTTTAAAACGCTGTATTTATTTATTAAAACAAGTGCATTTGAAATTGCAGGGAAAAAGATAGTGCTGACATTGCACTTCAAAATAGCACTATTAACCAGTCATTTTAAACATGTAACTCATTCCTTTACAGAATAAACACATTTGAAAAAAAAACAAGTGCACCTGTACTTATTTGCACAAAAGTGTTAACATTGTATTTCCATGGCATATTGCATTGTAACTAGTTCCACAGCAGTTTCTATCCTGTTCTTACCTTATCTCATTGATCTCATCTCATACTGTATGTGTGTTTATGTGTGCGTACACATGAAAAACATAACAAATATATGAACATAACAATGAACAGAGTTGTACTTTTTAGATGTCAGGACCCTATGCAATATGTACACATATTCTTAATATAGTATACATTTTAACTGACCTTTATTTGACTATGTTTGTCTTTTTGTAGGTGGCTAAAATACGCGGTGCTGCTGACTGCTGTCTAACGTTACGTTACTGTGTGTGATACATTGACTAACGTAACGTTATGTATAGGTACCTCATGAAACCCTGCTTAAAAAAAAATCACTTGACAAAAAGTATGAATAAGGTAGCAAACTGCAGTGGACGCAACAGATTGCCGTGTTTGCAATGACGTTATAACCATAGACATCTTATAAGTAGACGCAGCATTGGTTGCTGTGACGTGAGCAATTTGGCCGCCATCTTGAAGTGGTGATGAGGAGCCGGCGAGCAGCCGAAACTGACAGATGACAGGTAGAAAACAAAGATGGTGGTGTTCACCGTTTTCCTGCTCAAATGAGCGGACTGTTGAAAATAGGAATCAGGGGATTACTTTTCACAAGTGAGATTTAACATTAACGTACTATTGGTTGTATTTTATGAAAATAATATTACCACAGAGTTGAGAAGGATCAAAGATCTTCAATATTTGTATGTGAAAATCACAAAGAAATCTTCTGGGGGAGGATGACGCCCCTACAGGGGTTTGGTTTACAAACTTTCAGCCCCACCTAAAACAAAACTCACCAGCCGCCACTGATTATGATGCATTCTCATTTTAGGCAAAGTATAAGACAATACTTTCTTAACGGTATAATTGTAACCAGGAATCAGTCTTCAAGTAACAATATTCAAATACTAACATTGTTGGGTTGAACAGAATTTGGTTTTATTCTGAATCCAGTGAAACAGATTGGTGGTTTTAGCTGATATGAAGACTTTCAGGTGTTTATATATGTTTAAGTATTTGGCAGACGCTTTTATCCAAAGCGACTTACATAAAATAATACATATAAAACAATCACTGCAAACATTATCATTTAAGGGAAGAATGTAATAGAAAATATCAATACAAAGTGTCAAGACAGAATAAACTCTCTGCTGCTGAAGCAACAGAGATACAGTCTATAGGTCCCTAAGATATATAGATATCTAATGTATTCATACATTGTTTATGTAGGATACACACATATGTATATATAACCTAATCATATTGTTTCTTCAATTTAGAAATAGATTACCGTTTTTTCCCCCCTTCTCTGGGATTATATTCCCAGTTTTGATCTCGGACGTCTGGTCATTTATAGTGTATAAGAATATCATATTACTGTTAAGCAAACTATGAATAACAAAACACGCCAAAACATGTGTCTGTTATCATGGCTACACGTATGACAAAAAAGGGGGTGAAAATCAGTCGTATTCAGTGAGGTAAAATTAATTAAATGCGCTGACAGTTCATTGCTCCTGCCAAATTAATTGCACTGAGTGGAGCGGATCACCACTCCAAGATGGCGGCCACGCGCCTCGTCTGCGCCAGTAGGCAGTAGCGCTCGATGCTGCGTCTACTTATAAGATGTCTATGGTTATAACGTTAGCAGTGAGTTTGCAGCCTCACTGATTTAACTACACAGCAAATAAAAGTCACGTTACTTAGCCAATAAACGTTATCTTACATTCAAAACTCACCCTTCTTTGTGCAACTTCAAATGTCGAACGAAGTTGGAAGTTGTTGCGTCTCCGTCTGTAATATTCGAACTGCGTGATTTGCATACCGCAATTCGTTTTTTGTTGACCAAGTCGTAGTTTTTATACCCGAACGAAACCAACTTTAACATAATTGTTTATCACTGGCACGTTGTTGGACAACTCTTGTTCATTGGTTGTCCTGCAATTTGATTGGATGAATGCTGTGTGATGAAAACAACGTATATCTAATTTGATTGGCTGTTGTACTGACAGCACACCAGCTGACAGGAATAACACGCTGATAGACAGACGAAGAAAATGAAAAATACGGAGCGCTCCCAAATAACTTTTTAAGCTTTGGATTTTGGGGAAAGTGGCAAGTCATGTCAAGTCATGTCAAGTCAAAAGGCTCAAGTCCAAGTGAAGTCACAAGTCATTGATGTTAAAGTCTAAGTCGATTTGCAAGTCTCTTCACATTTTGTCAAGTCGAGTCTAAAGTCATCAAATTCATGACTCGAGTCTGACTCGAGTCCAAGTCATGTGACTCGAGTCCACACCTCTGTCAACCGCTACAGTATCTAAATAAAGGGGACCACAAACAATTGCATTATTGGCTTTATTTTAACCAAAAATCTTACGGTACATTAAAAACACATGTTTCTTATTGCAAGTTTGTCCTTAAATAAAATAGTGAACATACAAGACAACTTGTCTTTTATTAGTAGGTAAACAAACAAAGACCCCTAATTTAGTCTGCTGACATATGCAGTAACATATTGTGTCATTTATATTATATAATTTTGTCAAAATTATTAAGGACAAGTGGTAGAAAATGAATTATTAATCTACTTGTTCATTTACTGTTAATATCTGCTTACTTTCTCTTTTAACATGTTATATCTACACTTCTGTTAAAATGAAATAATCACTTATTCTTCTGTAGTTTGATACTTTACATTAGTTTTGGATGATACCACAAATTTGGGTATCAATCTGATACCAAGTAGCTACAAGATCATACATTGGTCATATTCAAAGTCCTCATGTGTCCAGGGACATATGTCCTGAGTTTATAAAGATAATATACATTTAAAAAAACAAAAGAAGATGTTGTGATGCTTGAAAATATCGACGTGATCATAGTAGTATCGACTTGATACGGTCCAGTACTTGGTATCCTTACAGTGAGTGGATGTTAGGTGTAGATCCACCAATGGCGTATGTTTACATTTTGACGCCGGTGAGCTACTGTGTGTAGTGAAGCATGTTTAGTTATTCCTCGTCCTGCAGGGATGATACTTGTAAGAAACTTACTTTATTTGTCGAGAATTAGTGATTTAGAAGTAGCTAAAACACTGCCGACTGCGAATGGACGTTCGCCGCTAGCTAGCTAGACTTATCTTAAAGCACCTCTTCCTGAGGGCGTTTCAGTGTTATAACTTCACCTTTATCTTTAGTTTTGAAGCCAAAATGTGTTTGTTCTTCCTTTTCTGTCTACACACTGTGTCTGCATGTAAGTACTCTGTGATTGTATGCTACCGAACATGCTCCTCTGCTCCTAAACCAGCAATGTCATGAAGTGACAACAACGGGGGGGCGGACCGGTACTTTTCAGAGGTGGTATAGTACCAAATATGATTCATTAGTATCGCGGTACTATACTAATACCAGTATACCGTACAACCCTAGAGCGAACACTGAGGAACTATTTTTCTAACGGAGTACCACATTGTCTTGCAATGCCATGCTACAATGTTATCCGTAAGCTAGCTAAGGCAAAAAAAGGTAAGCTAGCTTCAACGTCAACAGCTGAATGGCTTTTGACTTTGTAATGCAGAACACAATGCGATAGGACACTTATCTGACTGAAAAACATGATCAATTATGTTGCAATGTCTGTAACGTATTAGCCAACATTTCATGTTTTACTTGTACATGTCATGTCTGTGTGACCATGTTTTGTATTAGTCATGTTTTGTTTTGTTTAGTTATTGGACTCTTTAGTTTCTGGCTTTTCACTCCCTTGTCTTGTTTCCATGGTTACCCATTAGTTTCACCTGTTTCACGTTTGGACTCATTGTGCACTCTTGTTTGTCACCATAGCAACCCATTCGTTTTCACCTGTCACGTCACGCACCTGTTTCATGTTTTGAGTCACGCACCTGTTTTCGTTAATCATGTCTGTAGTATTTAAGTTCATTGTTTTCAGTTTGTCTTTCTGGCGACATCCCGCATTTATGCTTCTGCACACTCTCCACACACCCTTATGACCCTTGCTGCTCTTTTTTCATGCCGTTTTCTCGTCCAAGTAAGTTTTCTTTATTCATGCCATAGTTTGCAAGTTTTGTTTAATTGTTCATAGTTTCTGCCTTTATGCAAGTTTTGTGTTTATAGTCAAGTTTTGTACTTCCGCCCTTGTGCGCACCTTTTGTTTGATCCTTTTTTTTTGTAGTTATAGTGTTTAAATAAATCATGTACTCACCTTCACGCCACGTATGGTCCAAATCTTTTGCACCTCGGGAGAACAAACCTCGCCATAGTCCAAGTCTTGACAGTACACGGCTAGCTCGACAGTGTATGTAGTTGTACTAACAATAGCATGGTGTGTTGCATGCATCATGATCAATATTATAGTGACTCCCTCGATGGACAATTATGCGTTTGGTCCAGCTGGCCAGGGACATTTTTTCTTGTTTAGTTTGGGTAAGCACTCCATTTATGTTGGCATAGCTTGGCTCCAAGTTCCACATTTACAGCGTCATTGTCACAGAGACCTCACTCTCCCCCTGGCTTCCGTCTGCTACATTTCAATCTCTGTTCGTGCTCCCTTCGATAACCAGCAGTCATCCTTCTTGTATTAACTTTCAAAAAGATAAGGTTAATTTGTCCAAAAATAGTAGTCTTTGTTGTCAATTACAAAGTCTGCCTTGATTACAACGAAATGGAAATAAATGCGTTGATGAAATAAGTTCTGGCAAAGCTTAAAATTACCAAAATACAATAAATATTGTACATTTTACATAATTATGAATGTGTCCGTTTCTACTACTTACAACGTGTATATAACAGGTTGATGGAAGGTTTTAAAGTTGTTTCAGAGGGCTTTGAAAGCTGACTCCCATTAGTCACATCTTTCAAGCGTTAATCATCTTTTAGATCTTAAAAAACAAAGAGGTGTGTTCTTGTCTCTCGTAATGATTGTGAACATAGGCAAAATAAAAAAGTGCAGTTATGATTTTTTTTTCAAAAGGAGTAAACTTTAACAAAAGTTTTACTTTGTTTTTGTAAAATCAATAAAAAAAAACTTTTGCACATAACCTGTTGTGTATGTATCAGAGAGCAGGGTGTTCCAATCAGGGTTTCATAATGCCGATTCTGATCACATGTATTAACTGTAAATTATTTAATTAATTTTTGGTGAGCGCTATTGGCAGTTTAAAGGGGAACTGCACTTTCTTTTGGAATTTTGCCTGTCATTCAGAATCATTTTGCTTTTCCTTTTTAAATGTATTCTAATGCGTAAATTAACGCGATCAAAAGTCAACTTACAATAGAGCCGATGAGACTCGCTCTATTGGACCAATAAAGAAAGCGCTCTAAAAAAACATTGAAACAACTCCAATAAGGTTTTATATACACACTGTAAGTATGTATGTAATATAATAACAGGCACATTTATAATAACGTAATATTTTCGCATTTTGCAACAAACAAGGGTGTTAGGTCTCTGTGACAATGTGTTGCTAAAAATAGTTTGTCTGCGTTCACGTTTATAATAAGAAATATAACTAATACTTGGTTTGAATTCAGGTCACGACATGTAAATGGAGTATTTTTGGCGTTTTTAGGAGGGTTATTCATTTGTTATATCATGGTCTCAATAGAGGACCTCCCATTGACTCCATTGGAAGTAGACATTTTTTTACGAGTTAGAATGCATTAAATAAAATACATCTGTCTTCTTGTCTTATAATGCTTGCGAACAATGGGCAAAATTCCCAAAAAGGCAATTTCCCCTTTAATAATATCAACAATTTCCTTATTTTCTTTAAATGCATACGATTGTTTGATCAAAACAAAATGAATAGTACACAATAACTAAACAATATCTGCTACTCCTTGTAATCATTTGTTATTTGCCTTTAGAGTACTCTTGTGTCCAAGGGCTTGTTGTCTGAAATTTTAAACATTAACAAGAACTACAAAGAAATATGATTTTGGGAAAAATAAAACTATCGATCTAATAACTCTAGTATCGATCATATGCTGATAACACAATCTGTATCAACACCACTGATTAATGGATACATCCGTCTTCCCTTTTTGTGTATGCCTGGAAGTGGCCACTAAATAGCATCGATACTATATAACATTGTTGTTATAATATCCTATTTCTTGACACTCTTTTTAACCGATTTTGCCTCATCCTCCTGTGATATTAGAACTTGTAAAAAATCTAGTTAATTTGCCACAATAGAGGATTATTGACTGTGGGGAGTGTCTTCACACAGTGTATGGAGATAGACACAAGGCTGCTAACCGCCTCTGTGGCGTTCTGCGACTGACCTTTAAAAATTTAGACCGTTCCCGGAGAATTGGAATTTAAATGCCGGTTCTCATCGATGCTTGATGCCCAACCTGTGACGTGATAGCGAGAGAAGAAGACGACAGGGAGACGATGACGTCGTTTAGCTGTCAGCGTGTTTTATTGACAGCTTGGTGTGTGAATGAGATGTGTAATTAAACCAAAGAGATGAAGTGCGACTAAATGTGGAACTTATCTGAGTTTGGTTGCCAGAGGGTGTTGAGAGTGCGTGTTGATCCAGGCGGAAGTCCAAATAAGGGCAAGGCAGGCTCGAGTGTTGGAGGACAGGCGGGTGGTCGAGGACAGGAGCGCGGCGTCGTAGTAAGTGGGCAGGCGTGAGGTCGAAATCCAGGAAGGCAAGGGGGAATCCACAGGGAGGTCCAATGTGACAAGACACACAGCTTGACGACGAGGAAGGATGACGGGGAGCTGGAGAACGACACAACACAAGAGACGATGAGAACGACGGGGAGGAAGCACAGGGAGAGTAAATGCACAAGTGGGTGAGCGAGATACGTGTGGGCTTACTGTACTGGGTACGAGAAGCTACGTTCTGGCGTCGGATCTCAGGTTGTGTTGGCTCTTGAAGGCAGATCGCTCATCACGGGCAGGTGTGTAGATTACAGATTGGCAGCAGGCGCGAGGAGGCGTGCCCGCAGCGGAGGGAATGCGTCTGTGGGCGTGGTCCGTGGTGCGCTTGTCAGGACGTACAGCAGGAAGAGAAACAGCAGTAGTTTGATCCATAACAGGACCCCCCCCCCCCTTATGCGAGACTCCCGGCGAGCTTCGGGGTGCCTCAGGGTGAGCTCTGTAAAAGTCTTCGATAAGGGAGGGGTCGGCGATATAAGAAGCCGGTACCCAGGACCTATCCTCAGGACCATAACCCTCCCAGTCCACAAGGTAGACCCATCCCCTCCCCTGTCGCCGGACCCTGAGAATCTCCTTGACTGTCCAGACTTGGTCCCCATCCTCGAGGACCCTAGGAGGGGGAGGAGCAGGGGTGGGGGAGGACAGGGAACTGCTAACTACTGGTTTGATTTGGGATACATGAAAGACAGGGTGAGATCTCATGGAATGTGGAAGATCCAAATGTACTGCAGCAGGGTTGATCTTGGATTTTACCGTATACGGTCCAACAAAACGTGGTGCAAGTTTCTGGGAGGAGATCGGGAGATGGAGGTCCTTGGCCCGAAGCAGCACCTGCTGTCCAGGCTGGTAGTCGGGAGCCGGAATGCGCCGCCGGTTGGCATTGCGACACATCCTTTCAGATGCCTTTAGTAGGGCAGCGCGGGCGGACCTCCACACTCTGCGACATCGTCTCAGGTGGGCCCGGGTGGAAGGAACTGCCACCTCGATCTCCTGGGAGGGAAACAAGGGAGGTTGAAACCCCAGCCAGCACTCAAACGGGGACATACCAGTAGCTGCGCAGGTCATGGAGTTAAAAGAGTATTCCACCCATGGAATAAACTTGCTCCAGGAGTTGGGCTGTTGCGCAGCCATACAGCGCAGCATGGTCTCCACCCCCTGGTTAGCCCTCTCTGCTTGACCATTGCTTTGGGGGTGGTAGCCGGAAGTCAGACTAACCATGGCCCCAACCCCCTTACAGAAGGCCTGCCAGACCCGAGAAATGAATTGGGGGCCACGATCAGAGACAATGTCGGAGGGGATCCCGTGGATCCTGATAACATGTTGG